>NC_044032.1:111469076-111770364 GCF_901765095.1 Microcaecilia unicolor | reverse complement strand
TAGTCCAGAAACAATCCAGGTCTGGGCAGGCAGCAGGCAGGAGAATAATCCAACAACAAGCCAGGTCTGGGCAGGCAGCAGGCAGAAGAATAGTCCAGAAACAAGCCGGGTCTGGGCAGGCAGGAGAATAATCCAGGAGACAAGCAGGGTCAAAGACACAAAAGGGAAAAAATAGCACAGACACACTGCAACAACTCTCACCAAAGGAAATACCTCTAAGGACTCCGTTGCAAGGCAAACTAGAGACCTACCCAGGTGGTTAATAAAGGCAACCTACAAGGGAGTTCACTAAGTACGGGTACTGCTTGGTTCCAAAAAACTCCCAAAACACTCTGGAAGGCTGGAAGATCCGAACTGGACCAGCATATCTTCTGGAACATGGGAAATGGTAAGCCATCAGTTCCCAGCACCCGCCAGGTTTAACCACCGGGGGCCAAGGTGTCTGTAAGCAAGGAACCTGGGCACAACCGTGACATATTGTATGAACGGTGCTCAAAGATAGGCACTGTTTATAGAACAGTGCTTAGCGTCGGGAATTACGACTACTTTTAGGTGCAGCTGTTTACACCAACAAAACCCTGGCGTAAATCCCCATACCCAAATTAGGCATAGATCCCCTGAATTTTATAACCATGTACATAAATTAAAGGAATGCCCTGATCCACCCCTGATCCTTCCATAGCCATGCCACCTTTTTGGACCCGTACGGATCCCGTGCCTAAATTTACACACTTAGGGTCCTGTTTACTAAGCAGCATTATAGGCGTGTTAACGTTTTTAATGCACATTAAAAATGTACATGCATTAACCATGTATATGCCTACAATATCCCTATAGGCACCTACATGGTTAACGTACGCACTAAGTGTAGGTGCACTAAAAACATTAACGCACCTTAGTAAACAGGGCCCTTAAACATGATTAGCATCAATAATTGCTTGTTAAAATTCCAATTATTGGCACTAATTGGCCATTAATTAAATTGCACATGCAATTTAAAGTGTCATTTATAGAATTCAGTGGTATCTGTATAAGCAGAGAGCTTATACTCATGGCTACTATGCCAATAATTCCATCGGATTATCTTATCGCACACAAGAGCGGTGTGAATACCAGATTAAATAATAGGGGAGATAATGGACATCCTTGTCTAGTGCTCCTGTTTAAGGAGTAAGAAGCAGATACTCTGTTATTGCCTCACATAATCATTCATTTACAAAATAAAGTTCTTAATGTGTTATGCATTCATCTGCTAGTTGAAGGTTTATATAAGAAACCCACAGAGAAGAAACATAAAAGTTCACATAGGTTCTTTGCACATATATTGCAAACCACAGAGGATGTCTTTAAGTTTTAGTGGTAACTAGTAAAGAAGCATGAAAGTGCTGGGTAGTTGCAATGTAAACTGATATCTCAACAGAGGAAAGGAAATCGAAGAATGATTGATGGGATTTCATTTCTCTTCGAGGGGTGAAGGAATGATTAGGCATATGAAATAGCAAAAGAATAAAATGTTCTCTTTAAGCTCTGCCTGCCCAGCTTTAATAAAAGAATATGAAAAATATTACTTCAAAGAATTGAAATCATTGGTTTTCTGGAAGCAACGTTTGCAATGTGTATCCAAAAATGATTTAAGTTTCCTTCTAAGTGACGTGTGCAAGTGGAACACACCACAAAACCACACATGTACGCAATGTATGAATTACCACGTACTTCACATTTTAGTTTGAACTTTATTTTCCAATGTTAAAAGTAAATGATTCAAGCCTGCAATATGATACACACACATACACAGCATACTGCAAGCCCAGATGAAATTAAACTCAGCTGTCATTTATAAAATTTCAGAGAATGATGTATTGTTTTAGATTTTTAGGTGCTTATGTGCCATCAGGTGTTAAAATTTTCAGTTAACACACATAAAGCTGACAATTTCGAAGAGTGTGCACTAACAGCTGGGTTGGCACGCAATACATTAAATAGTGTCAATAATGGAAATTCATACCTTTTTTTCTTAATATTTTGTTAACCGCTTAGATGCATATTCATATGATTTGTGGTACATCAAAAATAAACTGAAGCATGAAACTATGCTACATTGCTACATTGTGTAGTTATTTTTCCGTCATTAAAGATATTGCATTAAACAACACAGGGGATGATATTCAGCTTGTGGCAGTAAGAGGCATGCAAGCCACTTCCAGCCGTGGGCTCAGCTAAGCCCAGATATTCAATGCTGGGGCATGTGCGGCTCCTGACATTGAATATCTGCGTTGGCATCCTGTTGCTTTGGAGGTTGATACGGGAAGTCCCCGTCACAGCTTATTGTTTCCCTGAAGACGCCTGAAGGCAAAACATGGAAGCATGTAGGGAACGAAAATAGAAAAGGGGAGGTCTTTGCACAGTTTATTTATCACATTGCACGATATATCATAGGAGAAACTGGGAGTTCATCGATAATGACCGAATCATAAAACTGTACCTCTATTCCTTCTTTTGATATGATTCAAATTCATGTTTTGCATTGGTTTTTATGATTTGGATCTGAATGTTTTTTTATTTTGTGTTTGAAGTTACTACTGCCCCTGATGTAGCCTTTTATTATGGCGAAGCATGGCTATGTCGGGCGTTTTATGTTGAAACCTTTGGGAGCTTTCAATTGACTAATAAAGACTGTGCTTTTCACAAGGTCTGCCTTTTGTTGTACTTTACCACGTTGGATTTGGCGGACCATATGCCTTGTTGTTTTCTGACTCCAGAATAACAAGCGCTGACAAGATGGTTGCCAACACCGCAATGTGTGGATGCCATATGGTCTCAGTTACAAATGCCATTTTGTAAGACTAACAGGAGCCATGAGAAAAGATGCAACATCTATTCTTAAGTAACCTTGAATTAGAATCAGCTTGATGCAAGAGCTGTTCTTTAAAAAAAACCAAAAAACCATAGATGCTTACTTTTTTGGTGTGCTGAACCACTGCTCTGGTTGTGATGTTTCTTTGAACAGTAGAGGTGATTGGCAGTCGCAGCATTGTTCATGTTCTCTCCTCTTTTCTCAACATTATGGTTGGGTTTGTCTCTAGGATTGGTGAATGACTGTGACTATGCCTGTTCCCCTGCTGTTGAAGTTTTGTCAGTCAACTCTTTTTCTTGATCCTGGGATTTAAAAAAAGTAGAACATCATGAAACTAATGAACACACATCCTTTTGTTTGCAGGTACCCGCTGCCGGGGGAGAGGTTGTCAAGATGGCTACCAACACAGCACCGTGTGGACCAGGGGCGTAGCCAGACTTCGGTGGGAAGGGAGTCCAGAGCCCGAGGTGAGGGGGCACATTTTAGCCCCCCCCCCCGGTGCCACCGACCCCCCCAGCGCCATTACCGACCCCCCCCCCCCCCCGCCATTGCCGACACCCCCTGCTGCCGCCAGCACCACCAACAACAACTTTGACCCCCCCCCTGCCGACGACCCTCTCTACCCCCTCCTGCCCACCGTCGCCTACCTTTGCTGGCGGGGGACCCCAACCCCCGCCAGCCGAAGTCTTCTTCCTTCATTTTGTTTCTTAGTCTGACATTAGGACGTCAGACTCAGAAACAAAACGAAGGAAGAAGACCGGCTGGCGGGGGTTGGGGTCCCCTGCCAACAAAGGTAGCAGACGGCGGGTTGGCGGCGGGAAAGGGGGGTTGAGAAGGTCGTCGGCAGGGGGGTCCAGGGCCAACTCTACGGGGCCCAGGCCCCCGTGGCCCCATAGTAGCTATGCCACTGGTATGGACACCACACAGCCACATCTACAAGCACCATTTTGTAAGATTAGTGGGTTCCACATGGCAGCAGTTACAAGCAGTGGCGTAGCCAAGGGTGGGCTTGGGTGGGCCCAGGCCCACCCACTTTGGGTTCAGGCCCACCCAGTAGCAGCATACCTATGATGTGGCTGGCAGGGATCCCCAAGCCCCACCAGCCAAAAACTCCCAACAAGTGTCCCTCCTGCATACCTTGTAAGTAGCAGATCTTTGCCTATAATAAGGTGAGAACTAGGAAAGTACTCACTATTAATCAAATACGAAGTTCTCCAACAAGCAAAAATCTTCACACACTGACTTAGTATAAAGATTGACAAGGAAGGAAAAAGCCTCAAAGAGGCTGAGCACTTGAAAACTTTGCCACTAACCCTGATGCAGTTGGATGAAATGGTGGCCAACATTGGTTTCTGGCATACAGGCAGCTTACTTCTGGATACTATACTTCTGGAATGGATATAGAATGGCAGTGATCCCAGCAATTTTAAGCTAAGTTGAATTGAAGATTAAAAGTATTAGGATTGTTAAGAAATTGACAGATTGCTATATATTAACAGCAGGTGTATTAACAATGGAAGGTTTTTTATGCCGATGATGAACTGTTAAGCCTATACATGTCAAATCAGCTTTAAAGGGAGATATCCCTGAAGCTATTTAAGGCTTTTTCCTTCCTTGTCAATCTATATACTAAGTCAGTGTGTGAAGATTTTTGCTTGTTGAACATCATATTTGATTAGTAGTGAAAATATATGGAGGGACATTTTCGAAAGGGGACGACCATCTCTAAGGGCGCCCAACTCTAAGGACGGTGCCACGAAGGGGCGGGGCAATGTGTATTATTGAAACAAGATGGACATCCATCTTTCATTTTGATAATATGGTCGGGGACGCTGAAATCTTGACATTTAGGTTGAGCTTAGAGATGGTCGTCCTCGGTTTTCTGCGATAATGGAAACCAAAGACATCTATCTCAAAAACGTCCAAATCCAAGCCCTTTGGTTGTGGGAGGAGCCAGCATTTGTAGTGCACTGGTCCCCCTGACATGGCAGGACACCAACCGGGCAACCTAGGGGGCACTGCAGTGGACTTCAGAAATTCCTCCCAGGTGCATAGCTCCCTTACCTTGGGTGCTGAGCCCCCCAAACCCCCCTAAAACTCACCTGCCTGAAGTACACTACACCCACTACAACTGCTCCAGGGACCTGTATACTGCTGCGATGGACCTGAGTATGGCATTTGAGGCTGGCATAGAGGCTGGCTAAAAAGTATTTTTAAACTTGTTTTTTATGGTGGAAGGGGGTTAGTGACCACTGGGGGGAGTAAGGGGAGTCATCCCCGATTCCCTCCGGTGGTCATCTGGTCAGTTCGGGTACCTTTTTGAGGCTTAGTCGTGAAAAAAAAATGGACCAAGTAAAGTCGGCCAAGTGCTCATCAGGGATGCCCTTCTTTTTTCTATTATAGGCCGAGGATGACCATCTCCTAATCACGCCCCAGTCCCGCCTTCGCTACCCTGCCGACACGTCCCCATGAACTTTGGTTGTCCCCGCGACAGAAAGCAGTCGAGGGTGTCAAAAAATCGGCTTTCGATAATGCTGATTTGGACGACCTTGCGAGAAGGACACCCATCTCCCGATTTGTGTTGAAAGATGGGTGTCCTTCTCTTTCGAAAATAAGCGTGATGGTATACCAACACATTAAACACATGTACCTAAATACTTTGATTGATTTAACACAATAGCTTAAGAACCTGCAAGCGCTTACATGGTCATTTGGTCGTGACAGAATCTTTTCTTCTGCTGTAAGCATGCTCTAGCAGTATATGGCCAGATACTTTTCAGGTTTTTTTTTTGTTATTCCCTGGCCCCTGATAGACAAAATGATTGTGTTCTTCCTGCATAGGGCACAAATGCCTTTGGTACATTAAGGATTATATTAGTTTGTGTGAATAGACAATGTCATGTTTTTCAAATCTTACTATATCACTGTCACTGCTCTCTGTAGATTCCATTTCTGTGTTGTGGTGGGGGGTTTTTAGTTTAAAAACTAAAAAAAGGTCATGCAAACCTTATATTCTTCTTTCCTACTGGCACATACCCTGGACTATAGGGAGGTGTTTCTGGTTAAACCTGTCTTTAAGGAATACAATTGGACAAACAAGGAGATCCCCCCTCCTCTGTAACACCCCCCCAAAGCTCCACAATGTCCCAAAGTCTGAAAGAAATACAAATATATTGAGAACTACAGACTTTTGTAAAAGGAATCAAGTTTTCTTTTGAGTATAATACAATTTATATAATCTTGCACCTTCAAATGGTTTGCCATAGTATCTAGTTTTTCAAAAGTATTAGGTGCTGATTTTACATTTTTGATGAGGTCCATGATGGTGCTAATAATTTAATTAAAAACCATCAGTATGTCCATTTTATACCCAGCTATCAGAATGACACCTAGAATATACTCTAAGCACAGTGCCCATAGTTTCTGCACTCTTACATTAGGGTGCCATTTCAGGCATGCATGCTAGTTTAGTTCCCACCTATCCAGCACACAACAGTGACAGTCTTTAGCCATAGCCAGGGACCAGCAGTGATGTATCATGCAGTAAACTGGTTTTCATATGAGTGAGTTGAAGACGCTTTCCAGTAAAGAGCATGGATCCTTGGTTGCTTAATAAGACAGCTACCATGCCACAATCTCATATCACGGACATCCTGAGGCCTAGAGACCCATTTGCAAAGTCTCTGTATACTTTGACATTTGGCAACGTCTCTATACTCTTTGTGGTTCACCTGCAACAGAATATTGACAGTCTGTTAAATGCGGTTCAAAAAAAAACAACTACAGGGTAAACCCTCCAGATCATATTTTGTCAGAAAGAAAACAAAACTACATGCATACTTCTGAAACTGAGGGAGACAATTCCTTCACCTGGTTTAGAAGATCCATGATTTCCACATCCTCAGCCACTTTATACAATTCTGTGTCATCGATGGTATCTCCAAATGTATCTTTTGTCAAATCCATTACATTATCAGTCACTGGTATATTCTGGGCACTATCTAGGTCTTCTGTTAGAGAAATGTTGACTTATTGGGAGTCGAGCAGTTTTTGCCCATTAGCTAGCTCATCCTGCAAGGATGGACCGCTGACTTCTTGGGACTCAAACAGGTTTTGTCTACATGGCAGTTTATCCAGTAAGGACTCTGTCTTTTCCTGGGATAGAAATGGGTCATCTGTTACCATTTCAGGTATATACCGGACGTTCTGGTTGCTAACGCTGTTTTGTAATTCTGTCAGATCGATTACCGGTGGATAGCCCTCAGTCTCTGTGTCAAGACCTTTAAGAAAAAGACTGAACTGATGCTCCCTCTTTAGCAACAAGGCCTGTTTACCCCTTCTGGCCCTCTGTATGTTAGGGGTTTCATAGGTATTCATGTTTAGCTAATGCATCTTTCTGATCCCCAATACTACTACTACTACTTAACATTTCTAAAGCGCTACTAGGGTTACGCAGCGCTGTACAATTTAACATAGAAGGACAGTCCCTGCTCAAAGAGCTTACAATCTAAAGGACACGTGAACAGTTAGTCTGATAGGGGCAGTCAAATTGGGGCAGTCTGGATTTCCTGAAAGGTAAGAGTTAGGTGCCGAACGCAGCATTGAAGAGGTGGGCTTTAAGCAAAGACTTGAAGATGGACAGGGAGGGGGCTTGGCGTAAGGGCTCGGGAAGGCTGTTCCAAGCATAGGGTGAGGCGAGGCAGAATGAGTGGAGCCTGGAGTTGGCGGTGGTGGAGAAGGGTAATGAGAGGAGGGATTTGTCCTGTGAACGGAGGTTTCGGGTGGGAACGTAAGGGGAGATAAGGGTAGAGAGGTAGTGTGGGGCAGCAGACTGAGTGCATTTGTAGGTAAAAAGGAGAAGCTTGAACTGAATGTGGTATCTGATTGGAAGCCAGTGAAGTGACCTGAGGAGAGGGGTGATATGAGTATATCGGTTCTGGCGGAATATAAGACGTGCAGCAGAGTTCTGAACAGATTGAATAGATGGAAAGTAACTGGGTGGTAGTAACACTTTTTTCCTTTATATCTCTTTGTCACATGTAATCACATGTTGACCTGTTACGCCCCTTATGGTCTGCCTACAGACTTGTTCAAACATGCTTGGACTATACATTTCATTCACATGATCTTGTCCTGCCTGGGAAGGAGAGGGAGGGTTTTTCGGAGGTAGTCTTCTTTACTAAAAGAACTCCTGTGTTTTGCATGATTTGTGCTGGATATGCATCAATGATCATGTAAAATTATGACCTGGAGTTCTGAAACTAGCAACTTTGTCCTCCATATGGGGCGCTTCAGCGTGTTGTTAACAATACCTTTTAAAACAGCCACATGAGATCAGAGAGTTTTGTAAGAAAACATCTGTCTCCTGGAAGAGGAGGAGGAGTAGGAGTAGTCTGTGCTCACATAGATAGTGAAACTGTTATGAGGCCTTACTACTACTACTACTACTTAGCATTTCTATAGCGCTACTAGGGTTACGCAGCGCTGTACAAGTTAAAACATGGGGAAGGACAGTCCCTGCTCAAGAGAGCTTACAATCTAAAGATAACAAACTATGTAGTCAGTGTAGTCAGTGTATCATGAATGGGGAAGGTGGTTAGGCGCCAAAAGCAAGGGAGAAGAGATGGGTTTTGAGTAAAGACTTAAAGATGGGCAGGGAGGGTGCATGGCATATGGGCTCGGGAAGTCTGTTCCAGGCATAAGGTGATGCGAGGCAGAAGGGACGGAGTCTGGAGTTAGCGGTGGTGGAGAAGGGTACAGATAGGAGGCCTTGAAACAGAAGAGCTTTGAGAGGAGAAGGGGGTGTGTGGGGATGGGGTTCTCTCATGCAGTACAGCACATCACTCCATCAGCTGGGTGTTTGTTCTGGGAGGAGAGAGTAGTGTTTGGGTTAGCAACATTCTTTCCTGAAAGAAAAAAAAACATCTGTCTGATACTGGAGCTGAGGACGAAGAGGAGGGGATCTGGGGTCAAGCCTTTTTGTAGCACAGTTCAGAAAAACGGAGCTTCCAGGGCATTTTAAATGTAATAGCTGTCAATGGTGTTCATCAACCATTGAAGGGACGTGTTGGGAACATCCGGTTTCAAAACGACAGATCACAGCACGAACTAGAACAGACTGCACATCGAAAAATGTAATTTACTTCATTTTATGCCCATGCCCTTTAATATATATAGGGAGGTCAGCAAGGACGATCAAAAAACACCTGAATGAACATAAATCAAGAGTAAAAAATGCAGTGATGAGTGCTCCACTAACTCAACACTGGATAGAGAAGAAACATGAGTTGGAAGATATTAAATGGAGGATCCTTGATAGTGTCCAGTTGGGGTGGGAGGGAGGCAACCTGGATTATTTCCTCAACCTGAAAGAGCAGAAGTGGATATTTGATTTAAACACGTTATACCCAGCAGGGTTACATTCAGAATTGGATTGGTGGTCCGTTATCTGATTGGTGAAAGGTAGGAGGCAGTCCACCAATCAGAACTTAGACACGTACAATCAGTTGATGAAGATTTAAAGGCGGGCGTATCGCACAGATGCCGCAGCCATTTTGTTTCATATGAAGGAGAGAGGAGAAGTTATGGAACGCACTGCCCATGACCCTGAAAACCACGGACAACTTAACTAGCTTTTGGAAATCTTTGAAGACATTTCTCTTCAACAAGGCCTACAAAAATAATCCTTGATGAAACAAACTACTCCGTATACCACCCAAACGCTTTAAAACACCTCTAACACGACCTTACCTAATACCTTCTAACTAATTCCTCTTCTACTTCCAGTTTATTACCAACTGTTTGTAAAATTATGTAATGACTATACCATATTAACACCCTATAAGCCACATTGAGCCTGCAAAAAGGTGGGATAATGTGGGGTACAAATGCAATAAATACTAATAATAATAATAACAGGTATGCTGTAGGAGGAAGAATTGTTGTTTAAAAGTAAAATCTAAGGTTGTATTCACATATAGGAGTGAAGAGGCATCGTCTAACTTACATGTTGTTATTTGCAGAGAACCTCCACCCTGAAGAAGTCTTGAAACCTGGCAAAGTCGGCTGAGGTTCCTAGTGGATGAAAGTTGGAGTTAGCGTTCTGCTGCCAGTTAAGTAATGAAGAAGATATTTTAAAATGTTGGGTTAAATGAATATGACATATGAAGAAGATTTAAGTAAATGGGAAACAAAAAAATGAAAAAAAAGTGCGTTAAAAAAGTATATGAAAATAAAACATCTTTTTAGATCAATGAGGATGTGCATTTGACTACATAAAGAACCATAGATATAGTAGCCAAGAAGCAGTAGGTCTGAAGATCCTCTACAGCATACCAAATATGATTTCTTCAAAGATATAGAATTCTTAGTGTGCTTGTGAACTATTTAAACAATTAGTTGCTAGCATCCAATTATTGGTGCTAATTAGCTCATTAATCAATTAAGTTGCACATTCAAATTGACTATCAAGCTCATTTTCAAAACAGATAGACGTTCAAAAAGTGACATAAGTCAGCATTTGGATGTTTATCTCACAGAAACATCCAAATTAGTATTATCAAAACCTCTTTTTTGGACGTCTTTCTCTGAAGTCCGTCAGAAGGATGTCCAAATCTCAAGAGGGTATGCCAGGGGCATGTTCAAGGCAGGACTTGGGTGTTCCTAAGACAAGGATGTCTTTCAGCATCCAAGATTTTAAGCTAGACCTGTTTTTTATAACAAATACCTGAAGTGGGAATTGAACCCACTGCCCCAGGAGCAAAGTCTGCTGCACTAACCACTAGACTACTCCTCTACTCAACACAAGAGGTGCTCCAAATTACCAGATGACCACTAGAGGGACTCGGGGCTCACCTCCCCTTACTCCCCCAGTGGTCACTATCCCCTTCCTACCCCACAAAAATGTGATTAAAAATATTACTTGCCAACCTCTATGCCAGCCTCAGATGTTATACTCAGATCCATTAGAATAGCATGCAGGTCCCTGGAGTAGTCTAGTAGTGGTGCAGTGCATTACAGACAGGTGGACCCAGGCTTCTACCTCCCCCTACTTGTTACACTTGTGGAGGAAACTGTGAGCCCTCCAAAACCCAACAGAAACCCACTTTACCCACATATTTGTGCTCCCTTCACCTGTAAGGGCTATGGTAGTGGTGTACAGTTGGGGCTAGTGGGGTTTGGGTGGGTTTTGGGGGGTTCTGCAAACTAGGTAAGAGAGCAATGGTAAGATGTATACCTGGGAGCATTTTATAAAGTCCACTGTAGTGCACCCAAGGATGCCCTATTGCTTTCCTGGGATATCACTTTTCCACTATTCTACCTGATGCCATGCTTTCTATTTTTTTTAAATAACATCTGAGCCTTGTGTCTATTGTTTATCATTATATTTGGGCTTTGAATTCAGATCTAGAAATGAAAAAGAGGTCTCATTACATATATCTAAATACCAGAGTGCTATTTTTCCATACTTCATAGCAAGAGTGTACATTCCCTAATTAGCTGTCCCAATGCAACTGAAGCTTTTACATCCTCGGTGCATGTAAATGGTTCCATCCTTGTGTGAATTCTCTGATGCCATGTGAGGCTTTCTTTCCAACCAAAGCTTTTATCACACTCAGGACATGTAAATGGTTTCACTCCTGTGTGTATTCTCTGGTGCATTGTGAGGTTTACCTTCTAACCAAAGCTTTTACCAGGCTCTATACATGCAAATGGTTTCTCTACCGCGTGGACTTTCTGTTGCACTTTGATATTTACATTACAACCAAAGCGTTTACCACACTTAGAACATGTGAATGGTTTCACCTTATTGTGGATTTTCTTGTGTATTTTGTATGTTTTGCATTTGGATGTATTTGTTTGAAAATGGACCAAAAAATAAAACATCCAAATCACAAAACATTTTCCAAACGGCATTTTCAGAAGGAAAAGAGATACTTTTTTTTGTAGAAAATGACCTTTCCTGTTCTGATTTTGGACATTTTACAAAAAATGTCCAAATTCAGACTTAGATGCCCCTTGTACATTTGACTTGCCCAAAGTCACAAGCAGCAGCAGTGTGAATTGAACCCATGTTGCCAGGATCAAAGCTCACTGCTCTAACCATTAAGCCACTCCTCCTCTGTTTTGGACATCTTTTATTTGGATGTCTTTCGTTTGAAAATGGACCAAAACAAAGGACGTCCAAATCACAGGATGTCCATAGTATTTTCAAACACAAAAGATAGACATCTATCTTTTTCGAAAATGACCTTCTTTCCTATTTGGACGTCTTTGTTAAACGTCCAAATTCTGATTTAGACATTTCTTTCGAAAATGCCCCTCCACGTGCACTGAGGAAGAAGAAGAAATAGAAGCCCAAATTCAGTTTTTCACTCAGTTCAGCATTATATTAAATAATATAAGCACAGTCACCATTTCTGTAGACTTAAATTACTCAATGCCCTGATACACCACAAGTCAAACACATTTAGCTGTGTTCTGAGGAGGACAGGTTTTAATAATAGATAAGGAATTACAAGACAAAGATGAATATCTGCTTTAGGAATATATATGCAGCTTGCAGGAGTGGTTCTGGTGACTTTAAGATAGCTTATCCACACACTCAGCAACTTGGATCTGTTGGAGCTTGTAAAGACAATGCTTTCAAACTGTTTATTCCCCTTACAAAGCATCCTACTTAGATTAAACCCACTCTCTTCATCTAACTGAAATATAAAAACCCCAATAAGATTTAAAACTGACAAACGTAGGCTATCCCATAATCGGTGCAGCCTTCCAGGAAGATATACATAGCATGAAATAAAGAAAAAACTGATTAGGTAAAATATGTTCAGAATATTTACATTTCATTCTGCCATATCTTTTTAGCAATATGCTCAATGAAGTCTGCAGCCAGAATAAAAAATGCCTTTCTGGAAATTCATATTGCTTGGCTGCACATGTGTGGACATGGTGCATAATGAACAATGAAAATATCTGCAACTACTTCCAGAAAATGTGTCTGCTTGTTATATGATAACTCATTAACCCTCCAGTTCCCTCTCCCTTTTAGCTTTACATGACGAAAATGTCTATGGTTTAAGAACAGAACAAAGTGTCCCCTGCCCTCTTATTCTTCCGCATTTCATAAGCATCCTGCAGCCAGTGTTAGAACATTTTATAGCACATCTGCAAATATTTGCATGCAACTGTATAAATGAAGCCAGTTTTTATTGGAAATCTTTCATCGTATATGTAGGGATATTCAGCGGGATGTATCAAGGTAGGAGAGGCGCCTACCAGATATGTCCTGTTGATTGCCGTACCCAGATTTTCAGTAGCACTTACATAGATAGTGCTGCTGAATAACCAGGCAGATGGCCCTAACACCATCTGGCACTGGGGTAGAGTCAGGGCAGACCTGGAAGTCATCTGGTCACCATCAATATTCAATGCCAGTGCTCAGATAACCAAGCATATTGGATCACATAAAATACAGTCCTATGTATGCTCATTTAATATCTGGGCAGCTTTTTGTATATTTCACATAGATGTCCTTTTATAAAGTAGAGCCCTTTAGGGACCATCATATCATTCATTACAAACTTGTGAGACAACCTTTTGTTGAAACAGTTCAACCTTCTGTTCTAGACCTGGAGCCCCATTTTACATATAATGTAGAGACTGGATTTGAGGTGTACAGGTCTGGACATGCTCAATTTTGGTGGTATTTTAGAAAATACCAACAAAGAGCCTTTTCAAGTTTCAAGTTTATTTAGAGATTTGCTATCCTGCCTATCAAAATGATGTCTAGGTGGCATGCCATCAAGTACAAATAACGTGAAAGTAGAACAGTACAAACAAGAGCTACAGAAAAATAAGGGGAAGGCAGGGAGAACTACAATAATGATAGAAACGATAGGGGAGGAAAGCACATAAGGCCAGCTGTGCATTCCAGGCCCACCCTGAGAGGATCCTGCTTAGGAATAGGCATCACTAAACAAGTGGGTTTTCAAATGTGCCTTGAAGAGCTGGAGGGAGGGATAGAACCTGAGGGGAGTCAGTAAGGAATTCCAGAGTTCTGGGTCAGAGGAGAGCTGTGTGCAATTTTGTTGCTGCAAACGTAAGCTTCTGGGTGAGTGATAGGGTAGCAATTGTACGTATATCTCAGTTGTTTTGCAATCTTATACATGTGAATGCTGCTAATTAAATAGAGACTGTAATCCTTATTTTTAACTTGGAGAGTGAAATAAACAATCAGGGATTAAGGAACATAACTCCTTTAATCCTTCCTGTGCATGACTGGCCAAACCAACACTTTCTAAAAACTTATACATTCCAGGGAGCAGCTGAAAATCTCCACGTGAAAATTTTAAGTCAAATATGAGCATTCTCTTTATGAAATAGGGAATACATGTGTAGGTTTTTGACCTGCCCAGGCCACGACCAAACCATACTCCCAGCATCCCTCCATCTTGTAATTTCTACGTAATATGGACATCCAAGTGTAAGCTGAGCCCTTTCTAAAATCTCCTTTTGCATATGGATGCTGTTTCTAGGTGTAAATGCTAAAATGTCCATATGAAAATTGTGAATAAGGCTTTGGAAATAACCCCCACTGTGAAGTATACAAAATTTTACAAACAGATGCTATTTACAAACTTGTGATAAGAAAATAGTTTTGTGCTTTAAATAACTATGAATGGGTTTGTTTCTCGTGTGCATAAAATTTGATAGTTATAAACTGTAAAAATAATATTCTGCACTAGTTAACCAGGTAGGAGAGGCTCCTGTCCAGTAAACTAGCACTGACTTGGTCTCAACAGGATATTCAGTGGCATATAACCAGAGAGACCCATTGAATATCCTGTCTGACTGCTGCAGCACTATCTGTTTAGTGTGTGGTCCAGGGGAAGATTCAAGGCAGACCCAATAGATACCTGGGGCTTTCATTCCTAAATTATTTGAGCAATCCCTTACCCTTAATATTGCTTTCTTTCTAGATTTTCCTTTGAAGGACCAGGCTTCCGTAAGCATGTCTTCTTATATTGCTAACCTTCAATGGTTTTCGATCTATCAACAAATTTTACATCTAGCTTGTTTTTTCATATTTTGCACAGCACTACTTCAGAATTACTAATAAATATAGTTTCTATTACTTTGCCAAGATTGTCTTGTCAACTAAGTAATCAAATGATATGTTGTCCTCCTTCCTTTCGCAATATGTGTTTCTTTAGTGTGCTTAATTCAACTTTTTCAGTTCTGGGAGTTTCTCTTTAGAACACCTTTCCTTTATATATTAGGACTGAATTTAGCTATTTAGCATTTTTTGTTTAAATATATATAAGATGTAATTTTTGGTCAAACAGAAGTTCCGGAAGTGAATGTCTCACAACTATTAGAAACATCTTTAGAGACGATAACGGAGCGTACGACTCTCCTTGCTTCTTTTGCATTCGAGACAGATAGAAATTACGTTTTCAGATTATACTTCAGACATATTGCAACCCGGTTTTTTGGATCAAAAATACAAATTTTTCCTGATCTCAGTAAAACTACTCAGAGGAGGAGAAGAGAATTTCTGGGACTTAGGTCTCGGGTTCTCTCCCTTGGTGGCACTTTCAAATTGAAATTTGCCTGTAGATGTATTATTTCCTTGAATACTGTATACCATGTATTTTTTGAACCGGATAAACTGCGCCAGTTTATAGTTGCTAAAGAAAGTGGTGGCGAAAAGATGTCGGTCACACCAGAAGGGAGCTGAAACCACTAGCAGGGAAGGGTCTCTACCCTCATAATTGAATTGTTTAAAGAGTTCTTTTGAATTTGTTTGTATAATTTCCTTGTATCTTGACCAAATTATTTTGGACTAAGTAACAATATAATTTCTCTTTGTTCCTTGATGTAAAGGACAAATTATTTTTCTTCTAACATTTTCTTGATTTTCCAACATTTATTTTATGTAAATGTTTATTTTGAAAATGATAAATAAATAATTTTAAAAAAAAAGATGTAATTTTTGGTTATACACCGATTGAATGGTTTTTAAAAAAATGTTATTTATCGATAGATGATCTGCATTATCTTATTATTGTACACTGCAAGGAACCCTTCTCTTAGGGAAATTAGTGATTTATAAGAACTGTATTGTATTGGTAATGTAATTTAGGGCTTCTGTTACAAGGCCATGCTAGCGATTCCCACACGGCAAATGAGAGGATGCTGATAGGAATTGAATGGGCTTCCTCTCATTGTCGCATGGGTGGAAGTGCTTCTTTGTACAAAGGAGAACGGGACTTGGGGGTGATTGTGTCTGATGACCTTAAGTTTCCAAACAGGTAGAAAAAGTGATGGTCATAACCAGAAGGATACTTGGGTGCATAAGGAGAGGGATAACCAGCAGGAACAAAGAGGTGATAATGTCCTTGTATAAATCTCTGGCGAGGTCTCTGTGTGCAATTCTGGAGACCACACCTGCGGAAGGATATAAAAGATGGAGTCAGTCCAGAGGGTGGCTAAAAACAATTGGTAAGTGGTCTTGAACATAAAACATATAGGGACAGGCTTATGAACCTCAACATGTATACACTGGAAGACAGGAGGGACAGAAGAGATATGATACATAAGTACATAAGTACATAAGTCATGCCATACTGGAAAAGACAAGGGTCCATCGAGCCCAGCATCCTGTCCACGACCAGCGGCCAATCCAGGCCAAGGGCACCTGGCAAGCTTCCCAAACGTACAAACATTCTTTACATGTTATGCCTGGAATTTTGGATTTTTCCAAGTCGTTTAGTAGCGGTTTATGGACTTGTCCTTTAGGAAACTGTCCAACCCCTTTTAAACTCTGCTAAGCTAACCGCCTTCACCACTTTCTCCGGCAACAAATTCCAGAGTTTATTACACGTTGGGTGAAGAAAAATTTTCTCCGATTTGTTTTAAATTTACTACACTGTAGTTTCATCGCATGCCCCCTAGTCCTAGTATTTTTGGAAAGCGTGAACAGACGCTTCACATCCACCTGTTCCACTCCACTCATTATTTTATATACCTCTATCATGTCTCCCCTCAGCCGTCTCTTCTCCAAGCTGTATAGCCCTAGCCTCCTTAGTCTTTCTTCATAGGGAAGTCGTCCCATCCCCGCTATCATTTAGTCGCCCTTCGCTGCACCTTTTTCCAATTCTACTATATCTTTCTTGAGATGCGGCGACCAGAATTGAACACAATACTCAAGGTGCGGTCGCACCATGGAGCGATACAACGGCATTATAACATCCTCACACCTGTTTTCCATACCTTTCCTAATAATACCCAACATTCTATTCGCTTTCTTAGCCGCAGCAGCACACTGAGCAGAGGTTTTCAGTGTGTTATCGACGACGACACCCAGATCCCTTTCTTGGTCCGTAACTCCTAACGTGGAACCTTGCATGACGTAGCTATAATTCGGGTTCTTTTTTCCCACATGCATCACCTTGCACTTGCTCACATTAAACATCATCTGCCATTTAGCCGCCCAGTCTCCCAGTCTCGTAAGGTCCTCTTGTAATTTTTCACAATCCTGTCGCGATTTAACGACTTTGATAACTTTGTGTCATCAGCAAATTTAATTACCTCGCTAGTTACTCCCATCTCTAAATCATTTATAAATATATTAAAAAGCAGCGGTCCTAGCACGGACCCCTGAGGAACCCCACTAACTACCCTTCTCCATTGTGAATACTGCCCATTTAACCCCACTCTCTGTTTCCTATCCTTCAACCAGTTTTTAATCACAATAGGACATTTCCTCCTATCCCATGACCCTCCAATTTCCTCTGTAGCCTTTCATGAGGTACCTTGTCAAACGCCTTTTGATAGAGATGTTTAAATATCACATGGGCATTAATGTACAAGAAGTGAGCCTTTTTCAAGGAAGGAAAACTGGAATGAGGAGACATATGATGGCATTGAGAGGACATAGGCTTAGGAGGAATCTAGAAAGTATTCATTCATGGAAAGTGTGGTGGAAACGTGGAATGGCCTCCTAGTGGAGGTCAATAGAGATGAGGACTGTGTCAGAATTTAACAAAGCGTGGTACAGGCACTTGGGAACCCTTAGGAAAAGGAAGAGTTAATGGTTATGGAGGATGGGCAGACTGGATGGGCCATTTGGCCTTTATCTGCCATCATGTTTCTATGTTTGTAAAAGAGGGCCCTTAGTGAGGTATTTAATTGTAAATGGTTTTACCAAAGGTTATTATTCTTTCTATAAGCTATTGATATGTCAGGTACCATTTTTTTTGTTGTTAGCATTTTTTAATGTTAAATTACTTATGCGCATGTTTAAATTTTATTTCGTTACAACCACTTATGTATATGTTTTTGACATATTTTATAGTTTTTATGACTCCTGAAGCAGGCATTCCATGCTGAAACATGGCTCTGTGTCAGTCCTTTTCCAGTTTGATGCTTCATAAACATTTGACCCTTGATCCCACCCCTGGAGTCTCTCTGTGGACATTTTGGAAGGCTAATTGTCCATTTATTTTTGTATTCGTTGGGCAGACTGGGTGGACCGTGCAGGTCTTTTTCTGCTGTCATCTACTATGTTACTATTTATTTTGTACAACATATGATCATTATTGGTCTAAAATATGGTCAGGTATCTGCTCTCTGGAAAAACTGCACAAATTCATCCTAGACTGAAATATCCTAATAATAGTAGCTATCTATCACCAAAAGCTAATCTACCTTTCATTTCTAAAGTACTGAAACTATTATTGTTAAACAACTGACCCATTTCCTTACCAACCCCAGGTTTTGCATCCAATAAAAATATGTTTCATCAGCATTATAGCATCCATGGAAAGCTGTATATGGCATACCACAAGGCTCCCCAATTCACCCATCCCTTTTAGCCTAATGATGGCACCATTAGCCAGATCTCTGCCTAAACATGGCTTCAAACCCTTTATATAAGCCTACAATGTAATCATCTATATACCATTCAACAAGAAACATGTCCAAAATCACAACCAAAATTTACTGATGGCATGAACACCATGGAAAACTGGGCCTCAACATTCAAATGAAATTGAACAAAGAGAAGACTCACTGCCTGGTAATCATCTCACCACACTGCCTACAACATTCCCCAGCATCGTTGTAAAAGGAATCACACTCCCAATAACAGAACAACTGAAGATCCTAGGATCACAGTGGACTGCCAACTGTCCATCGAAAACCAGGTCACAACTGTTACCATGAAAATGTTCTACACGATGTAGAAACTGAAGTGCATCAAGTAAATACTTCCCTAGAGAGATATTCTGCACGCTATGGTCTTGACCTACACAACTACTGAAACAGAATCTATGCAGGTTGCAAAGAACAAACCCTAAAGAAACTACAAACAGTGCAGAACACCGCTGCCAGACTGATACATGGGAAATTGAGATTCGAAAGTGCCAGACCGCTGCTAAACATACTACATTGGGCTCCCCATTAAACTGTCACCTTAAAAATTTGCACCTGGTCCTACAGTATCATCTACAGTCTAGACCCTGAATACATGATTGACCTCCTAGATCTGCTGAACTATAACGCTAGCAATGGTGCACGAAACTATCTGAACCTTCACCTCCCAAACTTTCAAGGGGTAAAATACAAATCCATTCTTGTAACAAGCTTCAGCTACTTTGTACTAAAGCATGGAACAAACTTCCAAAATACCTAAAAATGCATGAACATCTATCTAACTTCTGGAAACATCTTAAAGCTTTCTTGTTTAGACAATTCTTTGAGGAAGCTGGGTAATCCCGTTTCATACGGATCACACTTCCTCTGCACTTGTAACATCATAGGCCAGATAAAACTTGTAATGTAAGCCACCTGAACCAATACTATATTGGAAAAGGTGGGGTACAAATGTTGAAATAAATAAATAAATAACAGTACTGAATCAGCTCTACCTGGCATAACAATTATATTCAGTCAAAGTAACATAGCAGATGATGGCAGATAAAGACCTGTACGGTCCATCAGTCTGCTCAACATGATAAACTCATAGCATAAGGTATGATGCGATACTACAGTCCAATCTTGTCAGATAAGAAGGTACTTCTTATGTTGCCTTGATTTATCTGCAGTTTTTGATTTAATTGATTATTTCCTTCTACTTACAAGGCTGCAAGTAGAGCCTTATAAGTAAGCTTTAAAATGGTTTCATTCTTATTTAGACAATAAATCATATGTAGGGTTATAACACGACAATCCTATTACATCCTTTTTCTTTTACATGTGTGGGGGTCAATACTGTCCCCAACCCTTTCAACATATTCTTGGTACTGTTGGCTGCTCTTGCTCAAACTCTTGAGTTAACTATATTTCTTTATGAAGGTGATGTACAACTACATACAACTCTGGACCCATGGAATTCTGCAGATCTTTTTTTTTTCTCTTTATACTAAATTCACTACTATTGCTAATTAGTTATCTATAAAGAAACTAAAATAAAACAAAACAAATCAAAAGCCCTTTTATTCTCCAGGAAAAGGACAATTTTATCTCTGGATTTTGTGCATATGGCTGATTGTAATTCCACTAATTGACTTCATTAAAATACTGGGAGTTTCGCTAGATTCAGATTTTTATTTCTAATCTCATATTTCACTTCTTGTCAGAAAATGTTTTTGTAGTTTAAATCTTTTTTTTATTGAAAAAAGTAATTGTCAACTGATCAAAAACAAATCAGAACTAGAAAGACAAAGAAAGTAGAGAGCTTGGATTCATATAACTCCCTACAACCTATACAGAACAATGCTAATCCCCACCCCTTTGTAACCCCCTCCTCAACCCCCCCGAAATAACCAATTATTCTTATAGCAATCCATAAAAAACAGAAGCAACAAACCAGAACATAAAAGTATACAGTCCATAGGCGCCCGGTATAAGAGGCTTGGACAGGCTAAGCCTCCCCTGCTGTGCTCTGAGGGGTTTAAATTGTTGATTTACCTCCATCCTCACAGCAGGAGCTGTAGTGAAAGACCCTCTAGCCTTGTCCAGTTATAGAAATTAGTTTATGGTTTGTTACCTTACTGCTAGGAGAGCAGGGAGGGGGGTGGCTGGAGGTGTCCTGTGTTGCCAGGGAGATATTTAAGGAGGATGACTTCCTGACCTTGCACTGAGGACAGATAGCAACAGAATTGGATACTGGGCCAGCATGATCAGAAACAATCACCAGACAACAGAGGTAGAAAAGATCATTTATTTTCATTTATAGTGTTTAGAATACGTCCACTTTGAGAATCAGGTGCTCACATTAAAAGTTTATATTTATTTACTTATGTATGGCATTTAACCCACATTAAACATGAATTAGGGTGTTTTGTGGCTCTACATGAGGAATTATGATGATATGATCCCTTGTTTCATATTGTTGACGGTCTGCATTTTCTGTATGGGTGGTATATTGGTGTATTAGGTTCTGCCCGGTGTCATATTTATGGTACAGTAAGGTCTGAGTGTGTTTTTGCACAAAGTTGTGCATAGTGTTTTGCAGTTGAGCGATTGTGCTTAGAATATGCTTTGAGCAACCACTTTATTCTTTGACATATGATACATATCTAATACCTAAATTTAATAAAAGGTATTAATTGTGACTTTTATTTTTATTTATTTTTGTTCTGTGTGTTATCAGACAATTATGGATTTAAGCTCCACCCCCTGGCCCCCACCCCTAACCCACCCCTTTAGCCTCCCCCAAACAGTTGGGCCACCGACCGCCTATGATACAGTCTATATTATATACAATAGCCTACCTTTCCCCTCCCTCCCCCCAAACACCTTCTTCCTCATCTCTATCATATGGAAACAGAGCTACAATTGATTCAGTATCAAACTTCTTGCTGTAGGTGATATGAACTGTAAGTATGGACTCCCAAACAGAAAGGTATATCTTTTCTCTTTCTGCAGAAATATTTGGTCTCCCGTGCCTCCCATATGGCCAGACTGTGGATACGAGTTCACCATGACCAATGGAAAGAGCCTCAGGACTCAACTATGAACACAATATACATAGAAATATATTGCATTAAATGAAAAATTAGATATAATAGGCATTTCTGAGACCTGGTGGAAGGAGGATAATCAGTGGGACAGGGTATAAATTATTTCAGCAATGAAAAGTAGACTGGAACAACTATTCTAAAAGTAATGCATGTGTAAAACTGTGCAGCACTGTTCACACGTTGGTGGCTTAAGTGGTCACTGTTTTGAGTATTTGTTTCCCATATATTACTTTAGAATTGTTGTTCTAGCCTACATTTCATTGCTGATTGTGAGATTATATGATTGTAAATTGCTTGGGTTTTTTTTCTGCAAAGGAGCTTGGATTTGAAATAGCTATGGTCTATAAGACATCTGATAGCTTGTTTATATCTTGATCTGATGCCTCCAGCTTTTTCTTCCCTCTTTTTTAAGAGGTGTAATTGTTGGTTTTTACTGCCACTCATCATTTGATTTCCTCTTCATTTCCTTTTTGACTGTATACATTTAGGCCTGCTATTCATTTACCTGGGTTTATGAGCCTAATTGATGAGCCTAGTGATGAAAACTATATAAATTATTTCAAAGTATATCATCCTTCTGTTTCCTTTGTCTTTCAGTTCAATTAGAATCTACACTGGGATTCTGGTGCTGTGATTCCTTTGGGGCATTACTGGCTGCCCCTTTCAAGACCATACAACTCTTTTTTTTCAGTGGGATGAGTGGCAATAATTGGTGAAGATAGAAGGTCCGATATTCAAATGATTATGCTACTTACTTTGAGAGTTATGCTTCTAAATTGGTCTCTTTAAAATTTACTAGGGCTGAGTGTATAATTTTATATTCAAAATTGTTTTAATGTGGTCCTATTTATCCCGCTAAGTCAGAATATTGCACTTAACTGGATAAGTGCTGAATCTGCCCCCCAGACTGTTTCAGCTTAGGCGCTAATGGGGTATATTCAGTGATACTGTCTGGTTATGTGCTGCTGTATGAGGAAAGGGCTGAGAAGGTTGGAGACAAAGGCAGCTGAGGGGGTGATATAATAGAAGTCTACAAGATGAGTGTAGTAGAGCGGACAGATGGTGAAGCGTTTGTTTACACTTTCAAATAACAATAGAACCGGGGACACAAGATGAAGCTTAGAATATGGTAGATTTAAAACAAACAGGAGAAAGTTTTTCTTACTCAGCGTGTAGTTGGACTCTAACTCGTTGCTGGAAAATGTAGTGACAGCAGCTGGCCTTACAGAGTTTAAAGGGGGTTGGACGATTCCTGAGGGAAAAGTCCATTGAACATTATTAAAAAATTATTTTTTCTTGAAGCCTGGATTGGCCGCTGTCAGAGACCAGGATGCTGGGCTTGATGGACCAGTGGTCTTTTCCCAGTAAGGCAGTGCTTATGTTCTATGTTCTTATGTATATGCCTAGTCAGCCCGGACAAGTGATTTAAACAGCTAGGATCCTGTCTAGGCCGTTGCAATCACTTTGAATTTCAACTCCATTATGTTCCTGAGCTATTCCTCGTTAAGGAGTCCTTTTATTAAGCTGTAGGAAAAAGGGCCCTGTGGTAGTGGCAGGGGCCATTTTTCCCATGCACCAGGGCCCTTTTTACTGCAGCGGGTAAAATGCCCCCCCCCCCCCCCCCAAAAAAAAAAAATGACCATGCGGTATAATAACCCTTACGGCGTGCCTATGCAGTGGGGAGCACTTACCACCACCCAAAACAAATCTGATCAATTTCTTTGACTGGGTGACCATAGATTTTGATCAGGGTGAAATGCTAGATGTGGATTTGGATTCAGCAAGGCCTTTGACATGATTTTGCATTGAGAACATAAGTAAACTGAAAGCACTTTGTATGGGCACTTGAATGATTGACTGGATTAGAAACTGGTTGAGTGTAAAGTGACAAAATATAATGGTAAACTGGTTTAGTTCAAGAAAATGATTGTTACATATGGTGTGCTGCAGTGATCGGCCCCTGGGCTGGTTTCTTTCAACATTTTCATAAGGACATATTGTAGAAAGGCCATTAGGAAAGGATTCCCTTTGTGCAAGTAGGCCTCCTGAAAGGTTTGGTAAATGAACTTGAGGACTGGTCTAGAGTTGGTCACTAAGATTTAATGCTAAAAAAAAACCAATGCCAAGTCATATACCGGGATTACAAAACCCATGAAAATAACACATTGTAATTGGTCAAGTTCTTCAGTGCACAAAACGAGCTGGATCTGAGTGTGATTATACCTGATGATTTCAAAGTAGCCAAACAAATAGATAACCAGAAGGATGCTTGGATACATAAGATGAGCCCACCCCTCAGCTTGGTAGCCCCCCCCCCCCCCCTTTGGGCCTACCTTTTCGAGTCCTGGTGGTATAGTAGGATCTTAAGGAAGGAGCAACGCCCACCTACTCCTGCCCTTTGAGTGGCAGCATCATACAGAGCTCCCTATGATTTTTTTCTTACTTTTTTTCAAATGAAAACACATCCCTAATATTTATGCATTGTTATCTATTGATTTTTTTTTTTTTTTTATTTTAACTTGCAGTTTTGATATATCTAATTAGAAGATTATTCTATGCATTATTTCTTCTGGATGAATATTAAAAGTTATTAAGTTATTGTTTCCTCATTTGTTACTGATATAATTTATGTTTGTCATAAAAGGATGGATTCCACAGACAGGATTTGGATTAGCATAAATGGAAAATATTGGAGACAATTTTAAAAGGATTAGATACATTTACATATGAAAGACAGCAAATGCAAATGGTGATATACATATAAGTAATGATTTTAGAAAAGTGTCTACTTATATGTGTACACCCACAGCATGCATAGATTTGAAGTAGAGTTGCCAACTAGCCCCAGATTCACCTGGCAGGGTTGATCCAGTCCTGGGTTTACCCCATTGTATGCAGGGACTTGTAGTCTTACATTTCTTAGGGATTCCAGTTTGGAAATCAGAACTATAAGTTTCTGCATGCAATGGAGTAAAACCTGGATTGGATCATCCCTATCAGGCAAATCTGGAGTCAGTTGGCAACCCTAGTTTGAAGGAAAATGTCTGGGTGTGGTGTGGGAAGTTTCTTTGATGTACCATATATTTCCTATTTTACACCTGAAATGCACATAGAATTTAAAAAAAAAAAAAATCCTTGTACTCACCTACCTGGTATTCAAAAACCACCTCAAACAAGACAAAATTGCTTTCAGAACCCTCAATTGATGCCACTCCATTTTTTGAACATTTTTCTTTTTTTCTAAAATGGCTGTTCCTGCTATACATAGAGCAATAAACAAACCAAAACCAACCAAAACATCAGAGAATGACCAGAAAAGTCCATGATGTGCAGCTGGCTTTTATTAAATGTCTTCCAAAATGGCTCAATGTGGGCCGTGTTTTTGGCAATATGGCCTGCATCAGGCGTCTGTCAAATATATAGCAAACAACTATATAAATAAATTAAATAGCCATATTAAGGACTTTACAAGCTACTTTATTTATTTATTATATAGTTGTTTGCTATGTATTTGACAGACTCCTGATGCAGAGACTAAAATTAAAGAGTAAATTTTAAAAAAAATTGACAGTGCTCTGAACTGTGATGCTAAAGCAAACAAGTGGACGAACAATCACTATTCATCATTGAACCATCTGCCCCTGACAAACTAACTTGAATGTTCAATAAATAAATCATGTTCTGCAATAAAATCATATATAATATGTTTCCAACCAGGTATAACTAACTTCTGTACTTATATGACATCAAATCCAATGTATTTAACATTGAGATAATGGCAAAAGTTCATGCGTGATTTTCATGAATCCACATAGGGTACAGCTTCGATGACTCACCGTGTACTTGTAGGTGCCAATTTCATTCCAAAGTGACGTGCTACAGTGCTCAAATAAAAAGTATATATGATAACTCTCTGCCATCTTCTTCACAGAATTTCTACATGGTGCCATGTTCGCTTTTGAAGGTGTCATCAGGAGATTCTAAAAGCAAAAAGTAATAGTATCGCCTTAAATTAAAAAGTATTCTTCATAGAGTCTACAAATACAGCAAATAAATAATTCTTTACTAAAACCTACAATATCACCTTAGACTAAATATTCAACCTAAAATCCATATTTATTTATTAGGATTTATTTACCACCTTTTGAAGAAATAGATCAAACATGAGCAATAGGCAATTACAGCAGTAAAAAATATTCAAAAACAATACAAAGTATGGCGATGGTATACTACTTACAATGTCAACCAATACATAATAGAAACATTATAATGATAGTGAAGGGTAAAGCAAGATGTAACATGTACATAGGTAAGAAAGTCAGGAAGAGTTAGAAAGTAAGGTGATTGATTTAAGGAAAGTTGCACATGAGGTCAGAGAGATGGTTAAATATTATCTCAGCTAAGGTAGGAGTGGAATAAGCATGCCCTGCTGCAGTATATGCAGCCCGAGTCCCTTCTTCTGTGTGAAGTGAGACTAATAAGTTAGTTACTTCTTCCATTAAAAGCCTAGTTGAAGAGCCAAGATTTCACCTGCTTCCTGAAGAAGAGATACTCTTGTGTTAAGTGCAGCCTTTCAGGCAGTGCGTTCCAGAGTGTGGGGGGCTACTCTGGGGAAGGCTCGCTTGCAGGTACCACATCGTGTAATGTCTTTTGGAGAGGGTGTGGGTAGTGAAGTCCTTGGGAGGACCTATGCAGCCTTCTATGAGTCTTGCTGCTGCATGTCTGAATCAACTGGAGCTGGTGCAGGCCCTTTGTAGTCAGATCATTGTATAGTGCATTGCAGTATCCAGTCTTGATGGTTATCACAGCATGTACAACTGGGATAAGATTTACTTCTCGATGTAAGGAAACAGGCAGCGAAGCTGTCGCAAATAGTAGAAGCAGCTCTGAAGGTTGCTTGGATTTGGGGAATCAGAGTAAGTTTAATAAAAGCCAGCTGTACATCATTGACTTTTCTGTCATCTCTGCCATTTTTTCTTGCTCCCTTTGGTGCAAATACATGTATTTTTTCAGTGGTCTTCTCTGTATTTTGCAAAAGGCTCTGTGTGCAGTGAACCTATTATAAAAGTACTCTGCAATTTGTAAACATCGCAACTTTGGCATCCCTTTTCCAACCTAGATAACTTTATATAAAATCAGGCTTTTTGTGAGGTGAGTAGTTCCCCCTAGGATTCAATCAATTGCAGTACAAGTAATTTAATAGTACAATTTGATATTACTTCAAAAAGAGTTATTTTTTGTTACATTAATTAACCATATTTTCAATATAAAGTTAACAGAAGTCTTGCCAAACTGCTAAATTTCGATATTAATATTTTCTTACTCTAAGATCATGACAGGAAATAATGTGACATAATGCAGAAGCAATGATCTTGAAAATGATCTCAAAAAAAGTTCCATGTGAAACTGACAGAAAGCCAAGTCAGCATTAATTGAATGTAAACAGCCATGCAATGTTTACATTGGATAAGATGATACCCATTACCATAAAATTGAATACAAGTGTTTTACCATTTCTAGCAGATGTCCTTTTTTTCACCTGTTAAGTCGTTTGTAGGACCTTATTTAATTAAGTTAACAAGACCAACTGTGACTAACCAGTATTTTCTCATCAGCATTCAATGTCACTGCTATGGACAGCATGAAGGTGAAAAACAGGAACCTAAGAAGAGATTTTAAAATAAAAACACAAGCAGTAAAGAGGAAAATAAGTATGAAGAGGGTAGATGATGATGGCCATGATTTTACAATATCCTCAAAGCCCAATTAATGAATGAATTTTTGACACCCTACATCTTTAGTAAGTTGTTTGAACCCATGCAACTTTATTCAATTTTTATATAGACAGCTGCCCTACCATATTATTCTATATACTCTATCTCTATTTCCTGAACACAGTTAATGAAGATATTCTTTAAAAATTTCTAAAGTCTTGCTCTGAGCATCAAGATCTTCCAAGGAGAACCCATTTTCTCTTGTCCGGGGAAAGAATGATTGTGCTTATTTATTTTTTTAAAACGTGTATTCCACTGATACAAGGACAATTATACTCAGGAAATTAGACAGATGATAACAGAAAACAATTTTCATAAAATGGGCAATTTCCTAAATTGAGCCACAATACAATTGGTAGTTCATGGTACGAGATTAATATTGGGGTTGCTCTATCTAATCACTTTGGCTACTGTTTTTTTTTAATACAGTTTATTTATCAAGGTTGGGTTTATTTGATTACCTGCTTAGGGTCAGACCAATCAAAGCAGTGTACATAAATAAAAGCAAAAAACATGAAGGTACAAATAATATCATACAAGCACATTGTGAACAGAGTACATGCAAACCCAAGTAGAACAAATAAAACAAGTAAAACTAGTTCTGCTGTGACCCAGCAGGCCACAACCTAGAGTAGCCATTCGCCACCGATACATGAGCTCTATTCATCTATTGAAGACTGAACGAACAGATAGGCATTGAACATGGCCTTAAACTTCAAAAGAGTACCCTCTGTTCGTAATGTTAATGGCAGGGAATTCCACAAAGTGGGGGCCCATTACATTACTACTACTGCTACTTATCACTTTTATAGCGCTACTAAACATACACAGCGCTGTACACTAAATATGTAAGAGAAAGTACCTGCTTGACAGAACTTACAATCTAATTAGGACAGACAAACAGGACAAATAAGAGATAAGGGGTTTACTTTATAGACATGGGTACTGATCAGGTGAATAGGAGTTAGGAGTTAAAGTAGCCTCAAAAAGGTGGGCTTTTAGCTAGATTTGAATATGGTCAGAGCTGGAGCATGATGTACTGATTCAGGAAGTCTATTCCAGGCATACGGTGCAGCAAGATAAAAGGAATGGAGTCTGAAGTTGGCAGTGAAGATCGATGAGTAGACAGGAGCACAACTCAAGTACGAGGATAACCAACAAATGCTGTTGGCCAGAGTATAATGCCCTGGAATGGACAAAGGGGAACAAATGAGAGGATAATATAGCCGGGGAGCATGAATGTAAAATTTTGTAAACTAACAGGTTTATTAACAACTTCCATCAGGTACAATTGCAAGCACTGGGCCATAGAGATTTACATAACCCATAGCATGAAAACAGAAAAGAGCCCTGCTCCTGTCTGCCTTTTTGTTTTTTTTTTTCTGTTCAATCATTTTTATTAATTTGGATATAACAATAAAAAAGGAAATTAAGTACCATTGACTTAATAACAGTTTAACAAGTTAGAACATGTACACTGACTGTAGAAAAATTATGGACAGTGTTTACATCATCTCTAGAATCCCTGATGCTGTTACATTACAGGTAATTATAACTATAGGAGTAAACATATTATTAAATGTTAGAGGTGGAGATAAGAAATTATACATATATATGTAATTAGTACCCATTTATATTTGCATAGATTATAATAATTAATATTAACTGGTATGAGTAATTGAGTATAGGAGACCAGGTTTTATTAAATGCTACAAGGGAACCGCATTTCTCAGCAGCAGCTTTTTCATATTTAGCGTAAAGACATACTGTATTCCACCACATATCATAAGATAACTTCGTAAAGTCCTTCCAATTTTGACATATCAGTTTTAAAGCAACTTGAATCAATATATGAAGTAATTTGGCTATGTGTGGTTGTAGTATCGTGTCTGCCTTTTGAGATCAGGTGGCAGTGGAGTTGCTGCAAATTTTTGGTACTGCAGTGCACTTGTTGCTGCAAATCTATCTGTTAGGAATACACGCAGACGTAATCACAGCTGTTTGTAGAAAGATGCTTTCAAACACATGGATGGAAATATAATAAAGGGTACTTATTCTATAAAGGAAAGCAGTCACATATAATTTCATGACCACCACTTACACTAGCTATGGAGCTGGTGTAAATACTCATACCTAGACTGTGAAAAAAAACCATGCATAAATTTCAGTATTGTATCATTTACAGAGAGTTAAATGAAAAATAGTGTCACCACCTCTATAACTTTTGTTTAAAGGAAGATATTGTAATGAATAAAACATGCTTAAAACTTGTTCTTTTTATTACATGTATTTACTTTTCTACATAGATACCACTATTCACCACACATTTCCGCCAACAATGGACACTTTTTTGAAAACCATCACAAAAGAACAAACTGCACATCTTGTCTCTTCAACCAGTTGCTCACAGTCCTTTCAACCTTTTCATTTGAGTGAATAGATACTCCAGAGGTATTCCTTCAATTTTGGAAAAGATGGAAATCATATGGCACTAAGTTTGGGTTGCATGGCAGATGAGGTAGGACTGTGAGACATATCTTGCAATTGCCCCTGTGGTGTTTCATGCTGAGTGAGGCCCAGCATTGTCATGTTGCAATAAGATTTCCTTCTTGTGCTTCTGAACTTTATTCAATCAGATGTAGATTGGAAGGTTCCGTTGGCAGAATCGGAGAGAAGTAGACAGATCGTGGATGCTTTCCAAAGTGTTTTGCTCAGACAAATGGTGACGGAACCCACGAGGGATGGGAGCGATGCTGGATCTGGTGCTCACAAATGGGGATAGCGTGTCCAATGTCCGAGTGGGTGCCCACCTGGGCAGCATTGAACATCAAATGGTTTGGTTTGATATGACTGCTGTAGTGGAGGGCAGCCACTCAAAACTCAAAGTCCTGGATTTCAAGCGTGCTGACTTTACTAAAATGGGGGAATACCTGAGGAAGGAGCTGATGGCTGGGAGGAAGTACAAGAAGTGGAAGGACAGTGGTCCAGGCTGAAAAAAAGCTATAAATAGGGCCACAAACCTTTATGTAAGGAAAGTAAATAAAAGGAAGAGAAAAAGGAACCGATATGGTTCTCCAAACAAGTGGCTGAGAAATAAAGGCTAAAGAGTTGGCGTTCCAGAAATACACAAAAACTCAAGAACAGGAGCACGGGAAGGAATACCGGAGGAAACTGAAAGAAGCCAAGAGAGAGATACGTCTGGTGAAAGCGCAAGCGGAAGAACAAATGGCTAGAAATGTAAGGAGGGGGTGACAAAAATTTCTTCAGGTATATTAGTGAAGGAGAATGACTAAAAAGGGAATTGTGAGACTAAAAGATACTGCGAACCGCTATGTAGATAGTGATGAAGAAAAAGCAAATTTGCTAAATAGATACTTTGTTTCTGTTTTCACAGAAGAAAATCCTGGAGCAGGACCGCGATGGACTGGAAAAAGTACAAATGAAAATGGAGATGGTATACAGCATCATTTACAGAGAGAGTGTGTAGGAACAACTTGTAAAGCTAAAGGTGGACAAAGCCATGGGACCGGACGGGATCCACCCCAGGATATTAAGGGAGCTCAGAGAGTTTCTGGCAGGTCTTAAGATTTGTTAATAAATCCTTGGAGACGGGAGAGGTTCTGAGGATTGGAGAATGGCGGAGGTGGTCCCTCTTTCACAAAAGTGGTGTGATAGGGAAGTAGCTGGAAACTACACGCCGGTAAGCCTCACTTCAGTTATTGGAAAAGTAATGGAAGCGATGCTGAAGGACAAGGATAGTGAATTTCCTGGAAGCCAATAAGTTGCAAGATCCCAGACAACATGGTTTTATCAAAGGGAAATCTTGCCAAATGAATCTCATTGAGTTTTTTGATTGGGTGACAGAGAGAATTGAATCAGGGACGAGCTATGGACGTAATCTACTTAGATTTCAGCAAAGCTTTTGACACGGTTCCCCACAGGAGGCTTTTAAATAAACTGGATGGGCTAAGATAGGACCTAAAGTGGTGAACTGGATTAGGAACTGGTGACGGACAGACGCCAGAGGGTGGTGGTGAATGGAGTTAGCTCAGAGGAGGGAAAGGTGAGTAGTGGAGTGCCTCAAGGATCGGGTGCTGGGGCCGATTCTGTTCAATATATTTGTGAGTGACCTTGCCGAAGGTTAGAAGGTAAAGCTTGCCTATTTGCGGATGATACTAAGATCTGTAACAAGTGGACACACCGGAGGGAGTGAAAAAGGATCTGAAGAAGCTAGAAGAATGGTCTAAGGTTTGGCAATAAAATTCAATGCCCAGAAATGCAAAGTGATGCACTTAGGGAATAGAAATCCATGGAGACGTATGTGATAGGGCGATGAGTCTGATAGGTACGGAGGGGGATCTTGGGGTGAAGTATCTGAGGATTTTGAAGGCGACGAAAACAGTGTTGACAAGGCGGTGGCCGTAGCTAGGAGGTTACTAGGCTGCATAGAGAGAGGTGTGACCAGCAGAAGAAAAGAGGTGTTGATGCCCCTGTACACGTTGTTGGTGAGGCCCCACCTGGAGTATTGTGTTCAGTTTTGGAGGCCGTATCTTGCTAAGGAGTAAAAGAATTGAAGCGGTGCAAAGAAAAGCTACGAGGATGGTATGGGATTGCGTTACAAGACGTATGAGGAGAGACTTGCGACCTGAACATGTATACCCTGGAGGAAAAGGAGAACAGGCGGTGATATGATACAGACGTCAACTATTCTGAAAGGTACTAATCCGCAAACGAACCTTTTCTGGAGATACGTAAGGCGGTATTAGAACGACGCGGACATGAAATGAGATGAAGGGGGCAGACTCAAGAAAATGTCAGGAAGTATTTCTTCACGGAGGAGATGTGGTAGATGCTTGGAATGCCCTCCCGCGGAAGGTGGTGGAGATGAAAATGGTAACGGAATTCAAACATGCGTGGGATAAACATAAAGGAATCCTGTTCAGAAGGAATGGGTCCTCAGGAGCTAACCGAGATTGGATAGCAGAGCCGGTAGTGGGAGGCGGGGCTTGGAGGTTGGAGGCGGGGGGATAGTGCTGGGCAGACTTATCCGGTTTGTGCCAGAGCCAGTGGTGGGAGGCGGGATGGAGGTTGGGAGGCAGGGATAGTGCTGGGCAGACTTATATGGTCTGTTGCCCTGAAGAGCATAGGTACAAATCAAAGTAGGGTTACACAAAAGTAGCACACATGAGTTGTCTTGTTGGGCAGACTGGATGGACCGTGCAGGTCTTTTCTGCCATCATCTACTATGTTACTAATGTTACTATGTTCTTTCAAAGTGGAGAGATTAAATGAATCTTTGCTTCAGTCTTCACTGAAGAAGATTTGGGAGAGATACTGGTGCCACAAATGGTATTCAAAGCTGACCAGTCCGAGAAACTAAATGAAATATCTATAAACCTGGAAGATGTAATGGCACAATTTGACAAATTGAAGAGTAGCAAATTGCCTGGACCAGATAGTATTCATCCCAGAGTACTGATAGAATTGGAAAAATGAACTTGCAGATCTGTTGTTAGTAATATGTAATTTATATTTAAAATCAAGCATGGTACAGGAAGATTGGAGGGTGGCCAATATAATGTTGATTTTTTAAAAAGGTTCCAGAGGTGATCTGGAAAATTACAGACCAGTGAGCCTGATATTGGTGATGGGCAACATGCTACAGACTATTATAAAGAATAAAATTACAGAGACATATTCAAACTATGAATAAGTGAGACAAGGCCAACATGGATTTAGTTAAGGGAAATCATGCCTATTACATTTCTTGAAAGGGTGAACAAACATGTGGATAAAAGTGAGCCAGTTGATATTGTGTATCTGGATTTTCAAAAGGCATTTGACAAAATACCTCATGAAAGACTCCAGAGGACAATTGGAGAGTAATGGGATAGGAGGTAGTGTCCTATTGAGGTTAAAAGATAGAAAACAGGTTAAATGGTCCAGTATTTTCAATGGAGGAAGGGTAGCTAGTGGGGTTTTCCAGGGTTCTGTGCTGGGACTGCTGCTTTTTAACATATTTATAAATGATCTAGAGATGGAAGTAATTAGTGAGGTAATTAAATTTGCTGACGACACAGAGTTATTCAAAGTTGTCAACTTGCAAGAGTATTGTGAAAAATTATATGAAACTGGGAAACTGAACATCCAAATGGCAGATGATGTTTAATGTGAGCAAGTGCAAAGTAATGCAGGTGGGAAAGAGGAACCTGAACTATAGTTACGTGATGCAAGGTTCCACATTAGGAGTCACCAACCAGGAAAGAGATTTAGGTGTCGTGAGTTGATGATACATCGAAACCCTCTGCTCAGTGTGTGGCTATGAAATCAAATAGGATGTTAGGTATTATTAGGAAAAGAATAAAAATCAAAAATGAGGACTTTACAAATGTCTTTGTATCGCTCCATGGTGCGACCGCACCTCGAATACTGTGTGCAATTCTGGTCACCGCATTTCAAAAAAGATATAGTGGAATTTGAAAACGAACAGAGAACTGCGACGAAAATGATAAAGGGAATGGGACAACTTCCTTATGAGGAAAGGCTAAAGTGGCTAGGGCTCTTCAGCTTGGAGAAAAGACGGCTGAAGGAAGATATGATAGAGGTTTAAAAATAACGAGTGGAGTGGGACAGTTAGACATGAGTCACTTGTTTACTCTTTCCAAAAATACTAGGACTAGGGGGCATGCAAAGTAGTAAATTTAAACAAATCAGAGAAAATATTTCTTCACTCAATGTGTGATTAAACTCTACAATTCTTTGACAGAGAATGTAGTAAAGCAGTTAGCTTAATGAGGTTTAAAAAAGGTTTGGATAGCTTCCTAGAAGCCATTATTATGATAGACTTTGGGAAACCCACTGCTTATTCTAGGATAAGCAGCATAAAATATATTGTACTGTTTTGGGATCTTGTCAAGTATGCCCACCTTCAAACTCTGCACCATTGCATTTATGCAACATTTTATAGAATAGCGAGTAGCTGGAATATTGGCATTTATGTAAATATGTGCACACATATATGCCAGTATTCTGGTTATTTATGCATGTCTTGGCACCTAAATGTTGGTGCCAAATTTCAGCAGCAAGACTTATCATTGCTGGAAGTTTGGAGAAGTCAGATTTACAATATGGTGATGATGGAAGAGAGCTTCCTTATATGTTATGCAATAAACTGGCTGCAGTATTTTGAAGGACCTGTAGTTAACTCAATAGTGCTCTGCGATAGCTCTACAGAAGTAGTATATAGAGGGGCATTTTCAAAAGAAACGTCCAAGTTGCGATTTGGACGTCTTTCCAAAACGTCAAAATCCAGGGGCGGGGAAACTCGTATTTTCGAAAAAGATGGACGTCCATTTTTCGTTTTGAAAATACCATCAGAGATGTCCAAATCCTTAAATTTGGACGTCCTTGGATCTGGACGCTTCTGACTTATGGCGATTTTCGAAGCCAAAGACATCCAAGGTCAAAAACGTACAAATGCAAGCCATTTGGACGTGGGAGGAGCCAGCATTTATAGTGCACTGGTCCCCCTGACATGCCAGGACACCAACCGAGCACCCTAGGGGGCACTGCAGTGGACTTCATAACTTGCTCCCAGGAACATAGCTCCCTTACCTTGTGTGCTGAGCTCCCCAAAACCCACTGCCCACAACTGTACGCCACTACCATAGCCCTTACGGGTGAATGGGGCACCTATATATGGGTACAGTGGGTTTGTGGTGGGTTTTGGAGATCTCTCTGTTTCCTCCACAAATGTAACAGGTAGGGGGGTATGGGCCTGGGTCTGCCTGTCTGAAGTGCACTGCATTACCCACTAAAACTGCTCCTGGGACCTTCAAAACGCTGTCATGGACCTAAGTATGACATCTGAGGCTGGCACGAAATATTTTTAAAGATGATTTTTGATGGTGGGAGGGGGTTAGTGACCACTGGGGGAGTAACAGGAGGTCATCTCCGATTCCCTCCGGTGGTCATCTGGTCATTTCGGGCACCTTTTTGTGCCTTATTCGTAAAGAAAAACACGTCCGGGTGAAAACATCCAAGTGTTCGTCAGGGACGTACTTGCTTTTTTTCGATTATGGGTCAAAGATGTCCACATGTTAAGCATGCCAAGTCCCACCTTCGCTATGTCTCTGACACGCCCTCTTGAAATTTGGACGTCCTTGCGACGGATTGCAGTTACGTCCAAAATTGGGTTTTCGCTTATACCGATTTGACGTCTCTGTGAGAAGGACGTCCATCTTCCGTTTTATGTCGAAAGATGGACGTCCTTCTCTTTCAAAAATGAGCCTAATGATAATCCAGATGCATTAAAACCATAGACTGCATTGCACTTTTCAAATCTGAATGCCAGAAAATTGGATGTAAATGTTGACCAGTCTTAGGTATTAAAAGGCAATTCTATAAATGCACACTGCAGATACTTGTGCCTTGCATGCATAAATGCAGAGAAAAGTGCCACTTACGTGCGCATGTGCCCTGCATGATTCGTAAATGGCATATTGCACAACTGTAAGGGGGCATGCACATGGGCGGAAGCATAATATAGACAGGACTTGGGTATGTCTAGGATAAATCAGGCATGGACATTATTCAAAAATATCATCTTGGAAGCCTAGTCCAGATACATTTCACATATTTGCAAAGGTGGAAAGAAGAGAAAATGACAGCCAGCATGATTAAAAGGTGAAGCAAAAGAGGCTATTAGAGCCAAAAGATTGTCCTTCAAAGAATGGAAAAAGGATCCAAATGAAGGAAATAAGAAGCAGCACAAACACTGGCAAGTCAGATGCAAACATTAATAAGAAAGCTAAAACAGAATATGAAGAGAAACTTGCCACAGAGGCTAAAGTCACAGTAACAAGTTTTTCAGGTACATCAGAAGCAGAAAGCCTGCTACTGAGACAGACATGGGGAAGTCACTGTTTGCCCTGGAATTGTAGCATGGTATTTTTCTTACTATTTGGGTTTCCGCCAGGTACTTGTAACCTGGATTGGCCACTGTTGGAAACAAGATACTGGGTTAGAAGGACCATTGGTCTGACCCAGTATGGCTATTATTTTATTTTATATTTATTCATTTATAAGCAATTATCAAGAAAACTCTTGAAAATAGAAATGCAGGCCATAATTGAATACAGGAAAAGAAAAAATATATATATTATATAAAATAAATCCCTCCTTAGACCACAAAAAGGAAATAGGGGACGGCAACAATCAAAATATAGGCGATTAAATAGAGATAACAATTGCTTTAACATAAGGCTTGACAGGTACAACCTCAAGGTCATGTACTAATACGTAGGATTAGTTGTTGTATCCACTATAACTTCTTCAAGTCCAAAAAGGAGTGTAACTGCTCTGGAACAAAAAATGGCTATCTTATGTTCACCCTAAACCCCCACCCCCCCCCCACCTCCATAACAAACATGAGAAAAACATTCCACTCTACCACCCCCTCCCGAACCCTACAACACAACATGACTAAATCATAGCACTCCCCCAACCCCTCCCCCCAAAACAAGCCATGACAAAATACCCTCCAACCCCCTCCCCCACCACCAACAATGGGGACATGCAAACATGACAGAAGGGGCCAACACTCAAGTTGCTATCTGATGGCAACATCTGCCATTGCATACCTGTAAGTTGGAGGATCTAATGAAAAGGCAATGGCAGCGATATACATAGCAAATATCCATGAGAAATGCACCCTAGCAGCACACTGTCCCTGAGGCCACTGGGGAGGAAGACATAGGGCACAGCTCGCCCATAACTGTGGCTCCTCACGTGGCCATGCAGCCATCTCCACCCACCTCTGTCGAGGCTTGTGGACAGTTGACTGGGAAAGAGCCCCAGAGTAGAGGCCTGGCTGTGGGATGGCCCTGATAGTGGGAGGCTGGCTAGCAGGGGGAACTGAGGGAGAGCTGGAGGAGGCATGGCCCTGCCTGAGGAGCTTGGGAAGAATGGAGGCCAGGGTGTGATTGATGCTTTTCATGCTGTTAGCCAGGGAGGTGAGGACTTTCTCTTGAAAGGATCTCTATGCCTTCACCTTCCCTATAAGGGCATCAACCCTCCTGTTGAGCCCCTCGACCCTGAGCAGGATGAAGACAACCTCATGGTGGATGTTGGTGAATGTTGTAATCGGGGCTCATCCTCCTCTCCCTAGCTCATCCTCTTCCTCCTCTTCTATGTGAACACCCACATCTTCATCCAGCTTGTTCAACCTTTCCACTGAGCTCCCTCTAGGTCCCCTTCAGCCTCCTCTGGTGCTGTGGCAGTTGTTGAAGGGGCCAAGGTAGTTGTTGGAGGGTCCATAGCAGTTATTGCAGAGTCTGATTATCCCTGGACATGCCCACAAGAGTTGTGCCTACTGCATGCATATTATTAGCATGTTGTTAGTGTTGAGCATTGGTTTTAATTCTGACACATTAATGAGGCGGTGTTCTCCAATGCTGTTCCTTATAAGCCAGAGAACTGTGCATCAGGCCCTTAGTCTACTTTCTAGCACATACCTCTCCTGCAGGAGTTGTAGCTCCTCTTTTTGTGACCAGATATAATAATAATAAAATATCTGGCCATCTTTCTCAGGAAGAGCCTGGCCATCATCAGAAATGTGCCTATCTCCTCACAGTAGACATTTCTCACACTGTCCCCACATGGATAACATATTTATGTTTTTCATGCTGACGGCGCTCAGTTTTAGCATGGATCAAAACGTTTCATGCTAAATGGAGTGTGCTATATATAGAATTGCACTTAGTGTGAAAGTCGGTGCAATTACTTAGCTGCTTAGGTCACTAATCACACTGACTTTCATGCTAAGTGCGATTCTATATATGGTGCACTCCCTTTATAGAATCAGGCTGAGCCGTAGATTTTTAGGCACCACTTAAAGAATTTATCCCATATTGCTTATATCAGGCCCAATGGGTCAGCATCATGTGAAAGAACAGCAAGAGGTTCAGGCAAATGCTTTCCTACAGTCCTCTGGGGCATTTTTTTGAGCACTAAGCTTAGATCTTATCATTCTTCCCCTCCTTTTGGAAGACGTTTGGGCATGTCTGTCACTGATGTTCATTTCAGTGGTGATGAGGTGCCTTTTCAGTTACCTAAGATTTCAAATTTAACCCATTCTGTTGATAGTAATATTCTCTCTAATAAGGTCCCTCTTCCTAAGGTAGTTGTGAATACTGTGGAACCACAGATGCATCAGGGGTAGAGAATCCTCTTGAAGCTAGACAGATTTTCTTGGATATTTGGAGGAGCATCAAGTGCACCAAGTACCTGGTTCAGGGCTTTTTAACACAGTTGGCCAGTTTCTCACAAAAGACAGTTGCTGAACTGGAAGACTATGATACAAGTTTTGACTAAGTGGAAGTTATTTATTTTATTTTACAATGCTTGATATACCGCTTTATGCCAAAATTTGGCTTCAGAGTGGTTTACAATAAAACAATGATATGTTGCTTGAGAAAGGCAAAGTGAAGCTGAACACCATGTATAGCAAACATAACAAATATAATCCTCAAAGTTGGAATCTCAGTTTGGGATATCACAGGTCACTAGGGTGGCTAACATAAAGGATAGTTTAAATGTGTTCTGTCAATTAGAATTAATTGAGAATAGAACCAGAATGAAGAAATTGCATCTTTTTGAATTTTTCCAAATCAAGGTTATTGTTTCCAAGGAAACTATGAGGAAATACATTCTTGAAATTTTGCAATTTCCTTTTTTTGATAGTCTTAGCATTTCTAACATGTATTATGTTTCTTTGGCTTAAATAGTGGAGAAACAGATTGGGAATGGCTTAGATACAATTCCTTCTCCAGAAACACTTGAGCTATCTGATTTTTTTGACTAATCTTCAGATGTAATTTCCTCCCGAGATACTCTGCTCAGCTCTTTCTCCATGGAGGTGGATAAAATCATGATTTTGAGAGTCTGCTTTTGCAGGAAGGAAGACGTCTTTTTGGTCAGAAGGTGTGGAGATGGGTTTCTAGCTTTTTAAAACAATTTCTTTGCAAGTGTCTAATTTTCTTATAAGGGGAGCAGGTGTGTTTTGCTTTTCCTAACCCTACTGATGCTTCTTTGCTCCCTGCCCAAAAGACAGAGGGTGTTCATTTCAATTTTTTAGTCACTTTACCCCCTTTCTGGTGCCTTGGGTCTTTCTGACAATGTTGATAATACTTTAACCTCTTCAATAGCGAAAGCACCATTTTGCAGACGCCTGGAGAGGAAGAGCAGATCTGCAGAAGCAGCTGATATTATATTTAAGGTACATATTTAAGGTATAGGTATCTGTTTTATCAGTAAAATTAATGGAGTAGGCATTGGAGAATATTGTATTCCCATGGTATCTATTTTCCTCTTAGTTAAACCCCTGATGATGCCTTTGGGTGAAACACAACGTGTGCGTAGGGTTTGATGGAGAAGTAAGCTGATATTATACCAACAGTCGGTGGTTTTCACAGGGTGACAGCAAGTTGGATCATTATCCTGAATATTCAAACACAGGATTGTCAAGGGGAGCATTTACAAATCTGTTTGAACATAGAGCTTAGAACCATGAACAAGGTTTTAAGGTACTCAGTTTACGGACATTTCAATGGAACAACATAATAAGAGCCGAGTCAGGGCTGAAGAAAACAATATATTGTTATATTGTACGGAGGAACTGAGACATAATTGGAACTATTGACCTTTAGCGGGACTTTGATAGGAATTGAATACAGAGTATTTGTGTACCCTGGCAAGTCTGAGAATATGTCACATTGTGGAAGGATTGTATATTTATGTAATGTATAAGTATGAATGGATGTTTTGATTGTATGGTGGGGAAAATTAGTATATGATATTGTCATGAGGAAATAATTTTGTACACATGGTTTTGAAATGCACGTAAAATAAATGCACAGAGAAATTTATAATAGCATTGGTGGTTACTTATGAGCAAATGGTACAATTAAACAAGTGACCATCCACTGCTCAGCTAGCAGTACATATGAAATGTAATTCTATAAGGTGTTGACTGTATTAGGCTTTAGGAAAGTGCCTATTTGATGCTTATTCTATACCCTAGTATAAGTGCCTGAAAATGTGCCCATACTCAAGGAGTGAACTCTTACATCAGCCATAGAGCTGGTTTAAGTGCTCATACCTTGATTGCGCAAGACTGTGGGCTTGATATTCAGACCACGAGAGTTAAAATAAGAACATAAGCATTGCCATACTGAGACAGACCGAAGGTCCATCAAGCCCAGTATCCCGTTTCCAACAGTGGCCAATTCAAGGCACAAGTACCTGGCAAGATCCCAGAACAACAAAACAGATTTATGCTGCTTATCCAAGAATATGCAGTGGATTTTCCCAAGTCCATCTTAATAATAGCTTATGGACTTTTAGGAAATTATCCAAACCTTTTTAAAACTCTGCTAAGTTAACTGCTTTTACCATATTCTCTGGCAACAACATGGATATTCAATGTTAGGCTGTTTCCAGCGACCGATATTGAATATCCAGGGGTTTTTAAACCACTAAATCATTAACCAGTTAAACCGATATTCATCACTAACTTGTTAACATTTTAGTGGTTAAAGATAAGCCTGCTATTTATGCAGCCTTTTTTAACCTCTGAACATAGCTGGTTAAGCGCTGAATATTCACGTCTAACCGACTATGTCACACGATATAGCCAGTTAGTGGCTAATCACTAATTGCGGATGTGCTATTTAACTGATCAGCACTATGTCTGGCTGGTTAAATAGCTTTGAATATTAGGGGGACAGCAATCAAATGGACTAACATGAAAACCACAACACTTAGCCTACAGACTTGTTCCCTTTATAATCCAGTTTTTATATAACCAATAATTTCCTTTCAGTGGTAAGCAGTACTGCCAAAAATTTTTAAGAGTAAGATTGGTTGTTTTGCAATGTTATGTAATGAAAGATTATTTTGGGAGTATGTGGAACATTCAGGGCTATTGGGAGTTTTCTGTATTGTATAATTTAACCAAGATTATTCTAGTTCCTTGATGTCTGTTTTGTACTCAACACAATATCTGCAGTATGTAAAGAAAGTCATTGAATACTTGAGAGACGGCATGCCCTGGTTTGAACCTGCCAGGACATAATGGTCTAATCATGGTAAATAATTGGAGGCCCCTGGAAGGACAGAGTTTCATGTGGCATACTGGAGATCATTTTCAGTGATTGCTCCACTTTGAGAAATGAGGTGAATCTTTTGTCCCTGTGAAAAACCTTGAAATATTTTCTGCTCTTGGCCAGTTAGTTATGGGGTCGTGATGAGGTCAAGCTGTATGACAGAGGGCCTGTAGTTGCAGAATCTCTGTTTCTACTGTGAGTATTTGTTACACTGGACTTTGTCATTTATCCCCCTAGATTCTGTAAAGGTCGCCCAATTTGGGCATCCAAAATTGGGTGTGTGTATCCCAGATCCGTATGTAAAATAATTAATGAGCTCCAATGATTTAATTATTGGAGTTAACAAGCAGTTAATTGGTCCTAATTATGATTTGCATGCAGATCTGGCACTTAAATTGGATGCCATGCAACTCAAAAGGGGGTGTGGCCATGGGAGGGGCAAAGACATGTCAGGGGCTTTCACAAAATTTAGGTGCAGTGTTATAGAATAATGAAGATCCACACCCAACTTGCATACCAGGATTTAAATCAGATTTCAGCAGGCATAAGTCTTTGTACCCAAAGTTGAGCATAGAAATCCACACTAAGCACTATTCAGTAAAGGGCGTTCATCCCGTTGAGTGCAGATTTTTCCTGGCACTTTATTTTTGGTACCATTTATAGAATCTGGTCCCTTATATTTGTTCAGAGTGGTTTTAATTGCAAACTGTGTTGAATGTGTATACAGGAATGTGATATAGAAAATGTTTTAAATAATAAAATATTTGTATAGTATGAACTGGAATTATATAAGTTGTAATCAAAATTGGGCCCATGTTCAAAACTGTTAGAGTTTTGAAAAAAGTCCCTCCTGTTCGCACTATAAGCAGACCTATGTAAAAAACTTTGGTTGTACCACAGAAAGACAGTATAACAAATTAATGACCCATACCCACACATGATTATCCTACAAACAGTACAATCAGTATTCCCTGTGAAAATTTGCAGCTACAAATAAGGATGTACATTTGTTAGCACACATTCAGTTTGTTAATGTGCCTTACTGATCTAAGTGCATACAAAAAATGTTAGTGCATTCAAGAAAGTTATTGAATTTTATAATACCAATCGAAAATACCAGAAAATCAGGAAAAAAAAAAGCCAAAGGACCCCAAAACAAACCAGAAAATTTTGGCTTATATACATCTGCAACTGCAAAGTATGCCTGATAAATTTGCTTACCCTGACAACCTATTCTATACAAATTTATCACATGCACATTTATTGTGACTATTCCAAAAGCACAACTAGCTGAAAGGTCACCATGACATGTTTGGAAAGCCCAGCTGCCTGTGACTACTTTTGAGAGTTATATACTGTGATACCGCTCCCTTTCCTGGGGAATGTATGCAGCACTCTAGACCTCTGCCTCCACACTTGTGCAGTACTCTTGAAGCAGGATTCAGGTCAGAACAGAAAAAAAATTAATACCAACTCCATCCGTAAACAAACAAAATCCTCTCACTATGGGGGAACAGTTCTAATTATCCACATTGTCCCCTTCGTTTGGTAGCAAAGTTCTGCTTTCCTTTATTTATTCCAGCTTATCTTTAGCCCAGTTCCACTCAGCCTTCAGCACAGTTCAGTTCCACTTTTATCAAAATTTCACCCAGCATTTAGCAAAGTTCAGTTCAGCATTCAGTCAAGTGCAGTTCAGTATTTTAGCCAAAATTCAGTTCCACAAAAAAACAAAACTCTCCAAAGGAAGAGGAAGAAATTATGTGAACTAGGCACATCATACCTTTCCCCCTCCAGCACTTCCACCAGCTTTGTCCCAAGCAGGCTGGCAGTGCACCTCCCTCTATACAGTACAAACACCTGTGGCCTCCCACGTGCTCGTTTGCTGGAGAGGTTAACCTTGAGTATTTTTCCAGTCTCCCCTTGGACTGGTAATTCAGCAGGCATGTCCAGCCAGGGCCGCCGAGAGACTGGGCCGGGCCCGGGGCAAGGCCACCCCCGGGGCCCCACCCCAGCCGCCTCCCTGAGGTCATCATCGTCACCGCCCCCCCTCTGTCCACCACCGGGTCAGGCCCCCCTGAATTCAAATCATAGCGCCTCACCTCGACCTCGCTCCGTGTGAAAGAAGCGCAGCACCGGCAGTCTGCAGATCGCCTCCCTTCGGGCCTTCCCTCCCTATGTCCCGCCCTTGTCTGATGTAACTTGCGCGAGGGCGGGACACAGGGAGGGAAGGCCCGAAGGGAGATGATCTGCAGACTGCCGCTGCTGTGCTTTTGTTTCACATGGAGTGAGGTCGAGGTGAGGCGCTATGATTTGAATTCAGGGGGGCCCGGCCCGGTGGTGGACGGAGGGGGGCGGGTGGAAGGGACTGTGGTGCTGGGACCCCCTTGGAGGCCCGGGCCCGGGGAATTTTGTCTCCCATGACCCCCCCCCTCGGCGGCTCTGTGTCCAGCTCCTTCTCCTTGTAATCCATCAGTTCCGGCAACTCAGTTTCCTCCTTTTCTCCTTCCTCTCTCCCCTTCCCCTGCTTCAGAGCGTTCAGAAAATCTCCCCTCCTCCCTTCACAGCTAGCAGGAATCTGGTATTGAATATGCAGCCATGGGAACTGAGCGTCCTCCTGGCTGTTCCTCTCTCTGCTGGTAACTGGGGAAAATGGCTCCCTATTTCCTGGGCTGCCTTCCCTTCCGCTTTTTCTGAGAATCCCTCCCTGGTTTTTGGGCTCACCCCTTTCTCCCTGTCCCCTAGGGAATTCTGAACGTTGTAGTTCTGGGATGCCCTGCTTTCGGTTATATCCCTGCTTACCTGCCTTATCACAATACCCTTCACCAACTCAATGATAGTGTCACTGTGTTTAAAGAGTACAGAATTAACCAAATAAGAAGCTATCTGTAAGGCAAAGAAATTGCAGTCTAGTTCATAATTACAGTTCAGAAAGAGATAAGTGGGGGTGCGGTACTTGAAAGATGTAACAGACACAATATAAGGGGGTTATGATGTGATGTGACCTCTTATTTGATTGTGATTTTTAATTTATTTTTAATTAGAATTATTCAAGGGCACTTATCTCAAATATGGCTTGCACAGCTTGGTTCGCTCAACAGAGAGCCTCTGTTTCACAATCATCTTCTTCAGGAGCCAAACCAATCAAAATAGATCAAAGTAATGCCCTGGAATAAATGAAAAAGAAAGGAATATGTCAAAAGTTCCATGGAAATATTAATTTTGCATAGTGAAATCATGCTTTCTGCCTTTTTGTGAAATCAGTGCTTTCTTCATTAGAATACATAGATCCAATATGGTGCCTGTGTTTTAAAAGGATGCTATATAGGATCACCAATCAGGTTTTGTTAATTTCTTAAAGAAATATGGCTGTTTATAATGTCACCCTATGAAATTTTAGAAATGTATCTGTACTTACAAAAAAGCTTTCCATTCAAACCAACTTCGAGACATTATCAGAGGATATCATCTCCCAAACGCTCAAAAGATTTGCCAAATCTCACTGCAAACTAGATATATGTCCAAACAATGTTATGACATCTGCCCCTCAACAATTTATAACAGACATAACGAAACACCTGAACTGTATGTTACAAAATGGACTCTTCCTGAAGGAGAAAGGAAACATTCTACTCACCCCCATACCCAAAGACGCAAAGAAAAGTGCCAGTGAAATAACCAACTACAGGCCAGTAGCATCCATTCCCTTAATAACAAAACTAACGGAAGGGTTAGTGACCAAACAACTCACAAACTACCTAAATAAATTCTCAATACTCCATGACTCCCAGTCAGGATTTCAGTCCAACCACAGTACCGAAACTGTATTAGTCACTCTCATGACTAAATTCAAACAAACAATTGCAATTGGAAAGAACATACTACTCCTACAATATGACCGGTCAAGCGCTTTCGACATGGTTGATAATGGAATATTACTACATATCCTCGAGTACTTCGGAATTGGAGGCAACGTTCTCAGTTGGTTCAAAGGATTCCTAACCACACAATCATACCAAGTGACATCGAACTCAACTACCTCAGCTGCATGGACACCTAAATGCGGAGTCCCACAGAGATCCCCCCTCTCGCCGACTCTATTCAACTTAATGATGATACCCTTGGCCAAACTATTAGCGAACCAAACCTCAACCCATACATTTATGCAGACGACGTTACAATCTACATCCCATTTATACAAGATCTAAAGGAAATTTCCAATGAAATCAACCAAAGTCTACATATCATGCATTTATGAACGGATGCATTTCGGCTGAAACTTAATACAGAAAAAACCTAATGCCTAATTCTCACCTCTCAACATAACAAGAACAAATTCACAGCCATTAACACACCAAACCTAAACCTTCCAATCTCGGACACCCTAAAAATTCTTGGAGTTACCATCGATCGACACCTTACACTCAAGAGCCACACGAAAAACACTACCAAGAAGCTGTTCCACTCAATGTGGAAATTAAAAAGAGTAAGACCTTTCTTCCAAGGACTGTTTTCCGTAACCTGGTACAATCAATGGTGCTCAGTCATCTAGATTACTGCAACGCAATCTACGCCGGCTGTAAAGAGCAGATAATCAAGAAACTTCAAACAGCCCAGAACACTGCAGCTAGACTCATATTCGGCAAAACAAAATATGAAAATGCTAAGCCCCTACGAGAAAAACTACACTGGCTCACAATTAAAGAACGCATCACGTTCAAAATTTGCTCCCTAGTTCACAAAATCATTCACGGAGATGCAGCAGCCTACATGTCAGACCTGATAGACCTACCACCCAGGAATGCCAAAAGATCATCCTGCACATTCCTAGATCTACACTTCCCTAACTGCAAAGGTATAAAATACAAATTAATACATGCGTCAAACTTTACCTACTTGAGTGCACAGTTATGGAACGCACTACCGCGCAACTTAAAAAAGATCTACGAACTAACGAGCTTCCGCAAACTACTGAAGACCTATCTCTTTAACAAGGCATACCACAAAGATAATCCAATGTGAATATACACAACTCCTCCACCAGACGCGTAGCTAGGTTTTGATGTCTGGGGGAGCAGACTTTTGTAAAATAGGCGCCAGAAGTTAGCAGGCCAAAGCATCCCACAGCAGAGGTGTAGCTAGACATTCTTGGAAAAGACAAGGCACTGCTAACGTGCACCAAGCCTAGGGGATACTGGTGGCTGCTTTGGAGTCTCATTTAGATTAGCACATCTTCCAAGGGGAATATGCCTAGGCTCTGACTCTCCTATAAAGGTAACAACCAAACAGGAACTTCTCTGACCTTTTACGCTGTACTGCCATTAATACAAACATAGATTGAACAAATATTTTTTAACTTGCAGCCTATATTAGCATGGCAAGATACTGGCATTTGTGTGCTGTGAAGTGGAATTTCATACAATATGAAGCATTTAGAAAAATGCTGAGGTGGATTTAGTGACAGTGCTGGTACAGTACTGAATCTGAATGCACAGAAATACAGGTTAATAAATACAAAGCAAATATACTGATACCTTTTTACTGAAGTAACTTAAGACACTTTCGTCAACTTACAAGTTTTGTATTATGCCTCTTAAAACAGAGAGAAAAAACGGTTGAATAAACAAAGGTGAACTCAAATAAATGCAGAAAACCCAGCATAAAGTACCAATTATGAGCTCAATATTCAAAGGATTTATGCTTTTACTGAGAGTTATGCCCATCTCTGGATATTTCGATTGCCTTGCTCTCCCCTCCCATTTTTCCTTTTGCCTAGTTTTCTTTTCACCAATCTATCCTTGGTACAATTGTGATAGAATGCATGGATATCCTTTCCCTCAGTAACAGCAACACAAAATCCCTCCACTGCCAGATACTGTGAAACATCATAAAAATCTGCAAATATGCTACTCAAACTATATAGCAAACAGAATCTATAGATAGCAGACCTGCAACATTATTATTGGAAGGTAATGAAGAAGAAGAAATAGGGACCAGTAACGGATTTTGAGAACCTGACTCAAGATTGCTTGTCTTCCCAGCTTGCAGCCACTGATGGTTGTAAAGGAAACACAAGCTTACTTTCTATACCAATTTTTTTTGTGACACTTCTCCCACCTCTTGGGGACACACCAATGTGTCCTGACACACTGGTTGAGAACCACTGATCTAGGCAAACAAATGGTAGGCATAACTTTCAAGCTCATTAATTAAGATGAATTTTCAGCTGAAAAGTTATACTCCTAAGTATGGCTGAAAATAGGGCACAAATTTAACGCCTGACTTAGGAGCATGGCCCTAACGTAGTAGATGGCAGCAGATAAAGACTTGTACAGTCCATCCAGTCTGATCAATCAGATAAACTCATAGCATAAAGGTATAAGGGAGCATTTCTTGGTGGGTCATATTTGGTCTCCTTGGATAGATGAAGTACTGTTAAGATTCAATACTAGGTTTTATTCTATCCTATGCCTATAACTTTATTTAATCTCACTTATATTTTCAAACATGCTGGCTTGTGCAGCACATGGATGTACATAGAGGGAGTATTGGTTTCATCGGTTAGAGTACTAATTTGTTCTACATTTTAAATCATTGTGTCATTTGGAGGGGCTGGCTGCAGGGACACCCCCCCCCCCCTGTATTCATGCAAAGATGCTTTCACCTAGTAAAGGCCACCAAAACAGACATGAAAGGAGGAGTTTAATTTTACTTCCATTTAATTTCAGTATATTCCATCTTTATGACACCAGACTTCCCAGAGGCAGATTACCGCAACAGTTAAGATGAACAGTTAAGATCAAGAGCCAGGATATTCTCACTGAAATTTTGCCATCTATATTGTATAGAACAGCATATAATAATTTTTAAGCTGTCTTAGTGATGTTCAATTTTTATTTCATGATATTTATATCTAGATATGGGAAGCTTTCAAATAAATTAAAAAGTTGTCAAATAAGTTTTAAAAAATTGTTTTCCACCTTTTAAAGCACTACTTATCCAACTGGAACAGCTTTAGACTGTTTACATATAGACAACAAATTTATTTTTAATAATCTTTTGCTATTGTTTTAGCATTTGCTGTTGTTTTGGGTGAACTAAAGTCCATATAATGGACTAGATAGGAATAACCCATCTCCTGTTTTCCTCAACCTCCTTGTCCAACATCTCCCCTTGCTTCCCTGGCCCCTCCCCTCTGGGTCTCCCTTGCTTCTCCCCCCCCCCTCTGAAATCTCACTCTTGCTTCCCTTGATGACCCCTCTTGTCTTGACCATCTTGCTCTGCCCCTCCCCCCAACCACACAGTATATTTTATTTCCAGCATGTCCCCTTTTTAAATTTAATTTAAGGGCTGAAAAAAGTGTGTGTGTGTGTGTGTGTGTGTGTGTGTGTGTGTGTGCCTCCCCTCTCCTCCTCTTTTATAGGCTAAAAAAAAGGCTGTGTCTGTGTGTGTCACTACTTAGTCCCCTACTACTCTCTCCCCTTTATTTTATTTTTGTAATTTATGGACTGGAAAAAAAAAAGAAAAGAGAGAGAGTTTTTGTGTGTGTTGCTCTCTCCAGTCCACCCACTCCCCTTTTTTTATTTAATAATCAATTTTACCAACAAAAAAGAGATGTGGCTATAGGAGCAACCTTTGCTTCTTCAACAGCTTGTTTGTACATGATGCAATCTGAAAAAAAACATGGTTAACCCTAGAACGCATGACATTATAAATATACATATTAACATCATGGTCTCAATATATATACAAATGATATAGATATATTGATGATGTTTTTATGTTTTGGAAAGGAGACCAAGAACAGCTTCTATCCTTCTATATGTGGCTACAAAATAGAGATCCTAATATTTAGTTCACTATGCAGCAAGCAGTAACACAAATCATTTTTTAGATGTGCGAGTGACACAGCAACAACAAAGTTTTTGCAAGGAAGTTTACACCAAATCCACGGATCGCAATTTATTTTTGCATTTTCAAAATGCACGTGGCTATTACAGACAACTTTTGAGCATCAATACCTGAGTCACCAGACCAGTCTGCAAAATCATATTTCTAAATCCCATTTCTTATTTCAAAATGCTCAAAAAATCCATCACTGATATAATAACACAAATTTAAAGATCTCGTCTTGAGTTCTAACAAACTACCCATTTATTAGATGAAAGATTGAAACAAATTTAATGTCTTACTTTCAATTTCTCCTTGTTATTTTCTAAATTCTAAACAATGATGCCCAGACATAGAGTGATACCATCAGCATCATATTAGAGGTAAAGTTCAAGTAATGTATGCTATCTATGTAAACATCACACAGATCTTTTTCTGAAAGTACTACTTTCTCAGTTGGTTAGATTACATGTGCTATGTGTGATTTGGACATTAAAACATTTTCAGTATTCAAATAGAATAAATGGGGAGGAGAGTTTTCAAACCCATCCACCAAAGTAAATATGTATTTATCTCGATAAAATGGGCTTATTGAAACTGTCTTCTTAAATGTCTAGATGCACAAGCTCCATAGAGAACAAAAAAGGCATTCCCATATTCCCATGAGCATGTTTAAGATAGGAGAAAAATGCATGCTGTGTATTTGATTTCCAGAAGTACTCGTCCCATTTTGCCCCCACTCTCCCGCTGAACAACAAGCAGATACTACTGCAGCTTCACTTCATGGCTTTGGCCGTGGCTTTAACTTAGATGGTGGTTTTACCAGTATGGCTTTATGAAGAGGAATTCCACAAAAATTCCTACAAAGCTCTGATATTACCCTGAAAAATAATAAATATTTAAAACATCATATCATAAAAAATAATGTTTATGTTTATAATTATATTTATTTGAAACCTGATATACCGCCTTTATATAGCAATAGGTCAAAGCAGTTAACAATAAAATATCAACACAAAATCATGAAAGGAACATCATTCCAATAGGAATAAATTAAAAGGAGTAATAATATACAATGGAAATCACAAAAACACAGTTAAAAATCATCAGTCATGGTGTGAGCAATCCAAATCAAGAAATATAATTATTCAGAATTAGTTTGCAAAGCCAGTTGAAAGAAATGAGTCTTTAAAAGTTTTCTAAACTTTGGAAGGGAAAGTTCCAATCAGATATTCACTAGTAAGTTAGTCCATAAATATGGTGCCAAAAAATAAAATTCAGAATGCCCGAGTCGACTCTCATAGTACTTGTTTAGGAGCTGGGAGCAACAAAAGATTAGTGTCAAGCGAGCAGAGAGAACGAGATGGTACATAGGAAATAATAAAACATAAAATATATGCCAGACTACTAGAATAGAGTGTCTTACAGGTCAAAAGCAAAATCTTAAACCAGATACGATGCAAAACTAGTAACCAATGATGTTCATGAAATAAAGGAGTAATGCAATTGAAACATTTTGCTTTAAACTACAGACCAATTGTGTCATTTTGAAGAGTCTGGAAACAAATAATGCAACCGGAAAAAGCCAGATTTCACAATATTAGAAATTTGCTTGTCAAATCAATCTGAATCCCTAAATAATGGAAAGAGTCAATAGCAATACTATGATGTCCAAAAACTTGTAATTGAGTCAAATGTGCACTAAAGGGACCAGTAATCCAACATGCTATACTGTTTTTGCTGGATTCAGTACAAGTTTATGGAATGATAACCAAACAGACAGTACATAAAGTGCCTTATGAAGGGGCTTTAGATCTATTGAATATGATGATGTAGGATATATCAAAAGTATATCATCGGCATAAATGAAAAATTGAATATTATAATCTTGAAGCAGTGTTGCAAGAGAACTGAGGAAAATATTAAAAAGCAGTGGTGAAAGAATTGAGCCCTGTGGAATACCACAGGATATATTATAACTGAGAGATATATCATTCATAGTAGATACAGAAAAAAATTGTTGTGTTAGTAAAGATTTGAACAATTTCTCCCCTTTCTTCAATGACGTGAAGATTACTAACCAGCTTAGTCTCCAAAGTTTCTGCACTATGGGTACCTCTAAAACCTATTTGTCATGGGTGTAAAATATTAGATTAATCCTCATGAGAGACCGACTGATCAAATACCACTTTTTCTGTAATCTTAGAAAGGATACACAGATTAGAAATTCGATGATCAGAAGTAGAATGTTTTAGGACTGGCCGTACAACAGCGATTTTCCTGAATTGAGGAACAGTACCTGATGTTAAGCTTAAAGTGACAAAATGAGGGACTAATGGTAATAGTCCATGCCGTGAAATTTTCAGCCAACTTGAAGAAACAGGATCCTGTTGAGAAGTTGTAAGGTGAATATGATTAATTTTTTTTTCAAGAGAATTAAGAGATGGAATATCAAAATCATTCCAATGGCCAGAATAGCCAGGGGAATTTAAGGGCATTGCACTTGGTAATAAATGAGAGTCAGTGCAGGATACTACTGAAGAATATAGATTAGAGATTTTCAAAACAAAATAAGTGGCTAAAGAGTCTGCAGAAAGAAACATATGATCATTGACGGAGATATTGTATTGGGTAAGATCTGAAATTACTTTAAACAACATTTTCGCAGGGTTTGAAGAATTGCCAATAATTCTAGCATAAAAGTTCTTCTTAGCCATCCTAAGATCAAAATTATAAAGGTAGAAAAGTTCCTTAAATGTTTGTCTCAATAATGGGTTGCTCTGGGGTCCTTTTACTAAGCTGCGGTAAAAAGGGTCCTGTGGTAGCAGTGGGAGCCGTTTTTGCCATGCGCTAGGGCCCTTTTTACTGTAGCGGGTAAAAAGCTCCTAAAAAAGTCATGGCCATTACCGTATGGCCATATTGGGGGGGGGGGGGAGCACTTACCATCACCCGTTGAGATGATACTAAGGACTCATGCAGCAACCCAGTGGTAACCGGCCAGCGATTACCGCCAGGTTAGCGCCATGCTAGAAATTATGAAAGTAGTTTTGTAGTGCCAGAAATGGCACACACCCAAGGTGGAACTACTGCTGGCAGCCATGTTGGGCCAGCGATAGTTCCGGATTGCCACGTGGCAACCCTTTAGTACAAAGGCCCCTTAGAGGATGCTTTGCATTACAAATGATGCATGAAAACAGATCAGAGGCAAAAAACACCAGCCCATGCACACTATAAATATAACCCATGTTTTTTTAGAATCCTTCAGAGTCCTTCTCCTTTCCCTGGTTATTTTGAAATTTGATTATAATTCTCTCTGCAATGGTCTCCCTCTGAAATCCCTTAAGAAATTTCAACTCATTAAATCTACCTCCTTGAAATTGCTTCTCAATGCTCTCTGTACAAATCATGCTCTCTCTACAGATCACCACTACTAATTTCTAAATACTACTGAAATTCAAAACCCTCACACTTATCTTTAAGGATCTATCATCTCAGTCCTCAACTACCTGACAAATTGATTAATCTCTTATAACCAACATGCACACTGGTCCTCCCAAGCTTCACTACTTGCTCTTGCTCTTCCCTTTTTACGCCCGTGACTTAATATTTCTTGAGACACTGCTTTTAACTACTTAGGAACATACCAATGGAACACCCTTCCTATGGGTATCCACAGAACCATCATTCAAAAAATCCAAACGTTTGCTGAAAACCTGGCTGTTTCAGCTGGATTACTGTAATTTCTTATCTGGTTGGTTGAAGGTAACTCTTCCCTCCTTCCTACTGTTCTACACCCCTTGTCTTATACCTATGCATTCTTTTCCCCCCTTTAATCTCTTCCATTTATTATTTGATTGTAACTTCCTTTTTCATATCTTTCATTAGTTTTGTAGTTATTTTTGTAAACTGCCTAGTAGCACTTATGTGCAATTGTATCACCCTCTTAAATAAATAAAATAAATTAAGATTTATGCAATCGAGGCTTTTTGGTTTCTAGTTCTTAATTACTTTCTGAATATTTCTCACGTTGGAAGAATAAAGTATGTTGTGAAAAACACCGACCTCAATTCATTTTGCATTGTGTTTTTTTGACAGCAGAATGTGAGACATGTATCAGCATGTGAAAACTTTGTATGTATGTGTAGAGGGCACTCAGGTTCTGCTTTTCTAAAAATTGTACAGCAGAGACCTCTAGTGACTCTACCAGGAATAGGTATGTGACCTTTTGACATTTAGGGGCCCTTTTAGAAAGGTGCACTGAAAAAATGACCTGCTGTAGTGTAGACGCATGTTTTGGGCAAGCACAGAATCATTTTTCAGCACACCTGTAAAAAATGCCTTTTTAAAAATTTTTGCCGAAAATGGCCGTGCAGCAAAATGAAAATTGTTGCGTGTCCATTTTGGGTCTGAGACCTTACCGCCAGCCATTGACCTAGCGGTAAAGTCTCACATGGTAACCGAGCAGTAATGACCTGCGTGCATCAAATGCCACTTGGCGTGTATCCAATATGCACGTCCGAAAATAAAAATTATTTTATGGATGCGGGTATCGGACGTGCTCCAAAAATGAAATTACCGCAAGAGCCACATGATAGCCAGGTAGTAACTCCATTTTGGCATGTGTTGGGCATTTGTAGGCGTTTACGTGGCTTAGTAAAAGGGCCCCTTAGAATACTATCAGTTTCTGGAGTAAGGGATGGTCCTTCTACCTGTGACTGACAGTGGCAGGAGTCACACTTTAGAGGGAAACTGTGTTGGTATAAATGCCAAACCCAGTGGAAGTAGCCTTTTCTTTGGTTCCAGATCCTTAGCTATCATCTCAGTATAGTAAGGGAAAGAAATTTGGCTCTATTCTCTCCAACTAAAATACACCTATCTAAGAGGAAGAGGGTTTCTGGCTGTCATAGCAACTGAAACTGGAAAGAGTAGGAGGAAAACGCATCCAGCAGAGCCCATACAGATATTTGCACTAAATGAGAGTTGGAATAGGGAAGCAGCTCAATATTCTGCCGGCAGAGAAGGAAGGAGAAACAGAGTAGCAAGATCAAACCTAAAAGAACAGGAGGGGACCAGAAGAAGATCCTAGGAGAAACCACAGGACATAGAATTTCAGTAGCAGTATATCTGTTGGGGAGGGGACCACTTACAAGGACTTTGTACTGAAGGTCAAAGATACCATCTGAATCTGATAAGGGACTTACAGAGCAGTGCTCCTCTATTCATTGTACTAAAGGACTTTGTCCCATATTCTTTTTCTATAACATTCTAGTTTAAGTAAACATTTTGGTTCAGAACTGCATCATCTTGCCTGGACTGATTTATTGGATGAAAGAAGAGGGCTGAGTGAGTGGATTACTGTGCTAGTTGGCCTCCCAGTGTAAACTGGTCATGGTCTTATAGCTGATATACATATCTGTTTGTTTGTACTTTCCATAGGTTAGGCGTTGAAGGGAAAGTAGGTACATATTTTCCCATAGAAAACTGATGCAGATAAGCATAAGGCTGTGCTCTGGAAAAAATGCTTCCTTAAAGGCCAGAAAGTAGTGTTTCTCCATCTTGTCTGATGAGAGAGGGTATTCCCCCCTCCCCTGTATCACCCTTATCGTCCCACATACTTAAGACAAGAGCAAACATGCCAGGCGAATGTCTTCCTCCATTTAGAATACATATGAGTACTTCCAGGCAGTAATCTTGATTTCTTGGTTTCTTTCCAATACATGTCTTCACATGGCAGAGAAGAAATTATTAAACAGATTTCTGGATTATATACTAACAACAAGATTTTCAGCACATATTCTATTTAGTGTTATTAGCTGCTATATAAACACTACCATGCCAAAACTATTTATACAAGCTCTTTGTTTTAAAAGCTATACAATTTGAGGTTTCTATTCAAATGCTTTTCTATAAATGTGATTATATTTCATCATTATGGTTTGCTAAGTAGTCGTCAAATTCAACAGGAGAGCTTGGCCATCACCAATGTGGCTAATGTGTAGTATGTAAAATTACTCTAGAGTTAAAACAATTTATTAAATCATATGACAGCCAAATTTTTTATATATTCATTAAGGATGCAATTCTATAAAAAGGCTTCTAGAAGTAGGCATCCAGAGGGTGCATGTCAGGAGCTGATATCTGGAGTGAAGTCACTAAGGAAATCCACTGTAGCAGCTTTTAATTTTCAAATGGGCAACTATGACAAAATGAGGAATATGATTAAAAAGAAGCTAAAAGGGTCAACACAAAGGTTAGGAATCTAAATCAGGCATGGACGTTGTTTAAAAGTACCATCGTGGAAACCCAGACTAGATGTATTCCTTATATTAATAAAAAGTGGAAGAAAGAGCAAACAACAGGCAGCACGGTTAAAAGGTGAGGTGAAAGAGGCTATTAGAGCCAAAAGAACATCCTTCAAAACATGGGAATGGATCTGAATAAAGAAAATAAGAACAACATAAGTACTGTCAAGCCAGATGCAAAGCATTGACAAAGAAGGCTAAAAGAGAATATGAAGGAAAACTTGCCACAGAGACGAAAACTCATAGTAACACTTTTTTCAGGTATATCAGAAGCAGATAGCCTGTTAGGGAATCTGTGGGACTGTTAGATCAAGAAGAAGCAAAGGAGCACTCAGGGAGGACAAGGCCATAGTGGAGAGATTAAATGAATTCTTTGCTTCAGTCTTTACAGAAGAAGAAGTAAGATGTCTACCTATACTGGAAATAGTTTTCAGGTGTGACAAATCAGAGGAACTAAAAGAAATCTCGGTGAACTTGGAAGATGTACTGAGCCAAATCGACAAGTTAAAAAGTAATAAATCACCTGGACCGGATGGTATACACACCAGGGTATTGAAAGAACTCAAAGATGAAATTGCTAATCTGCTGCTAATGATCTGTAACCTGTTGTTAAAATCGTCTGTAGTACCTGAAGACTGGAGGGTGGCCAATGTGAGACCGATTTTTAAAAAGGGTTCCAGGAGTGATCTGGGAAATTATAGACTGGTAAGCCTGACTTCAGTGCCAGGCAAAATAGTGGAAACTATTATAAAGAATAAAATTACAGAACATGTAGACAAACATGGTTTAATGGGACAGAGTCAGTATAGATTCAGCCAAGGGAGATCTTGCTTCACCAATTTGCTTCATTTCTTTGAAGGTGTGAAAAAACATGTTGATAAAGGTGAGTTGGTTGATGTAATGTATCTAGATTTTCAGAAAACGTTTGCCAAAGTACCTCATGAGAGACACCTGAGAAAATGAAGGAGTCATGGGATAAGAGGCAATGTCCTTCTGTTGATTAAGAATTGGTTATTGGACAGAAAACAGAGGGTAGGGTTAAATGGCCATTTATCTCAATGGAAGAGGGTGAATAGTGGAGTGTCACAGGGATCTGTACTGGGACCAGTGCTTTTTAACAGAAACATCCAGGCATGGACATCATTCTCACAGAAACATCCACATTTTGGACATCCTCAACTGCCATCGCAGGGACGGAGGCATAGCGAAGGACATCCTTCATTCATACTCTAAAAAAAAAAGACGTCCCTAACGAGCACTTGGACATTTTCACCTGGACTTGTATTTTCCTAAGGTTGTAGATGGCAATTTATTTAAGGTTGTAGAAAGCTATTATACACGCAGCTTGTCTGCATGTATGAAGCCGTCTTTGGCATGCACTGGCTTCCCCTCCTTAGGAAGGAAATCTTGTACAAATGAGCTAACAGTGAGCAGCTCATTTGCATGTGATTTCCTTCATGCATGTCTGTTCCTTTCCAAATTGCTAAGGGATCGGTAATGGAAGGGCTTTTTCCTTTCAGTTAGTGCATCAGTTAGTCCACTGCAGTGTCCCCTAGGGTGCCCGGTTGGTGTCCTGGCATGTCAGGGGGACCAGTGCACTACGAATGCTGGCTCCTCCCATGACCAAATGAGTTGGATTTGGTTGTTTTTGAGATGGGAGTCCTCGGTTTCCATTATCGCTGAAAACCGGGGACAACCATCTCTAAGGTCAACCATCTTAACATTTATGTTGACCATCTCTAAGGTGGATTTGACAATTTCCTTAGTTTGCTGTTTGATGGAAGGTTACAAATGCAGACAGTTCTCTTTTTCAAGTTGCTGGCTTGGAATTACTTCAAGCAATGGGGGGGGGGGGGGGGGGGAGGCAAGCTGAACAGGATAGGTATTTGTAAGACAAAGGAAAGTAACTGACTTTAAGACTGAATACAGCTATGAGAAAAAACCTACCACAGTGCTTGTTTTAAATTTCTACAAACTTATGCCTCATTGTTATTAGATAGGTTCCTCTTTCAGGCTGCCATTATTCCTTAGTCGTGCAGCTGTGAAAGGAGAGTTTAGAGCAGGTGACAAGCCACAGTGTAGCTCTCATTTTCAATATTTGCAGCAATTTCCTTTGCTGTTTGAAGGAAAGTTACAAATGTACACTTCTGTTTTTCAAGTTACCTGTTTAAAATTGTTGCAGGCAATGGAGAACGAAGGGAGGGAGGTGAACTGAGTAGGACAGGTATTTGTGAGACAAAGGTGTGTAATTGACCTTAAGCACTTCTTGGAATGCAGCTGTGAGAAAAGCTTCCACAATACTTGTTTTAAATCTCCACAAAACTTAAATCTTGATAGATACATTTGCAAACTTTATTCATCTGAGAGTGCTGCTTTACTTTATTGTTTAGTTCTTTTCTAAATGCACTTAAACAGTCTTATTTAAGTCAGAGACTTTGCTTTTCTTGAGGATGTTATATCTTCTTCCCAAGATTACTGGGGTGTTTGAAGATCTTTGATTTATTTGGCCAGAGCAGATTTTTGTATTAAAGTAGGTGTGATTTCAGAACTTTCTATCTATTCAATATAACAAAAAGCCAGTTTGTCTTTGGCAGCAATTAACAGGGGAGTATTAATTTCACAAACAGTGCTCGATGAGGGTCTGAGTCTCTTTGAAGTAGGAAAATTGAGATTCTCTGATAGATATGTAGTCATTCAGTAGAGCTGCTTATTCTATTTATATTTTGTACTTTTATATCTTGAAACAAGGTAAAATAGTTTTAGAGTCCTTTATCTGATATCTAGCAGGCACTTCTGTTCACTAGAGACATCGATCTGAAGACTACATTTCACTTCTGTGAGATTATTTGGAACTTTAATTGAGGGGGAGCTTCAGCTGGATATCAGAAATTTAGAGATAATATAGGTTAAAGATATGATTTTTAACTCATGGAATTGCAGTTATGGTTTCATCATTACGCAGGTCCTGAATCCTGATGCTGTTTCATTATCAATTGATGCATATTAAGTTGAAGGCTTTTTCTTTTACTGTTATTGTAGATCCAGCTCATCACAGGGAAGAGAGAGCTTTATTGCTTGAAAAGTGCAGGGAGACAAAAAGTTGCTTTTATTCAGTCAAAACAATGAAATTAAACTAAGTGAAGGAAAGAAAACTCAAAATAAATTCAGGGCCGGTAACCCGACATATACCGAGCAGACGTGTGTAAGAATTTGAGCAGTAAATAAACAAAGAGTGTATTATTTAGCCTGAAATGTGGGATCTTTATGTGAACACAGCCCTGGATGTTGATTGTGGATTGGCTTAATCCTTGGCTTAATAATAATACAATTCAATGCTTATAGCCTGCATGTACCTAAACCACTTCAATGTGGTTAACACATTACAAGAACTCATTTATACCCAGGGAATATACAAAATAAAATAAGTCAATAATAATCAATAATCTATTAAAATTTCCTTAGACCATGTCTTTAGGCATTTCCTAATCTGTAAATATTCAGCAGATGTTCTAACATTCACAGGAAGATCATTCCACATCTTAGTGGTTTGATAAGAAAAGGTAGATTCTAAAATTAATTTATACCTAACACTTTTCCCAACCAGGAAGCATAGTAACATCTAATTCCTTGATTGCAACGTATCTTGAGATGACGAGAAAGACACAAGCTTTATTGTGTACCGTGGAACTTGATCATACAAAATCTTAACTATTGTACAAACTTTAAAAATTATACGGGTTTGCATTGGTAACCGATGAGCTCTAATATACAAAGTTGATATCATATGTTCTGTCTGAATACAGCAATCTCAAGGCTGTATTCTGCAAAGTCTGCAATCTCTTCAACAACAAATCTGAGCATCCTGCATACAGCATATTTGTTGGAATGTAATTGTATTTTTACATGCATTGCCTGTCACCTATTATTTCTCTGTGATTACTCTGTGACCTCTGATGTGAATTACTTAGAGAGGTCACACTGCTATGCAACTTCCTGTGGGGGCAGACACAGCAGATGGAGCACATGGAGCTCATGATCTCTCCTAACCTGAGAGGATCTATGGTGGTGTGAGCATCCATTACCATCTAAGCACATGGAAGGAGCTGATAATACAAATGTATAGTAATATGTATATATAAGCCTATCTGATTATAATCTAACTACAAACTGTGAGTAAACAGATGTTTTGTTACTTCAACTTTAAAGTGACTCAGCAGTGAATTATTCAGGGGTGAATGAGAGAGAGATGAAGAAAGAAATTAACATTTCTAAAGCTGAAGCTGTGTGTACTAAAATCTGCTAATTATTTACTACAAATAATCCAACAAAAGGGTTATGGGCCCAGGGCCAAGAATTGAAAAAGAAGAGAAATATTACCAGGCAGAAAAAAAGGCCACATTTTTCTCTTAAGTTTTAAAGGAAAGATTCAGTCTGTCTCTCTCTCCCCCCACACAGCAGACAGAAGGCTAAGAAAATGGCTGAGGGAAGAAATTCACCATTGTTCTATTCTCTCAAGGTGCCTAAATTAAATGAGTTTAATTATCAGCAATGGGAACTAAGATTCATATGTCTCCTTCGAGCAAAAAGATTAAATATATGCTTAGACCAAGACAGAACAGCTGAAAATATGGCTGAATGGGACAATGCAAACTATTATGTGAAGTGCATGCTTTTGGAAGCTCTCTCAGAGAAACAAACCATATTAGTGGAGGGAAAAGATACACCAAAGGACATTTTATATAAACTGAGAACTATGTATGCAACTACATATGCAAAGCAGCAACCAATTTGGTTGGCAGAGTTGAATGAAACCAAATTAAGGGATAAAAGTAAATGTAATGATCACATTATGCATCTTATGTCTTCATTTCAAAAGCTAGAACTTTCTGGAATTCCCATGTGTGATGCATTGAAAAGAGCATTTCTTTTTACCTCACTATCAAAGAAGTTTGATGTTTTTAGGTCTGTAAATGAGGCCATTGAAGGGCAATCTTTTGAACAGGCAACATCAAAACTAAGGCAGGAATGCATAATAAATGATTCTGAGGAGATATGTTCTCAAAGCAAGTCAGAGAGAAATGAAACAAATTTCTTGGCAAAGAACAGAGGAAGGCGGAGCTATGAGAAAACTCCACCCAAGGGCAAGCTGATTTGCTACTCATGTGGAAAGGAGGGACATGTATCTAAATGGTGTAAGGAAACACAAAACACTCCCTCTAGCTCACCTAAGCCAATGGAACTAAAGAATTTTCAAACCAGGAAATGTATGAAGGACAAAGATAAACACAAGGGCTTTCTAATGACAGAAAAATCTTTGACTATGGTAAATAATAATTCAAATGAAAGTACTTGGATTTTGGATTCGGGGAGTACATGCCATTTAACCAATTGTAAAGATTTCTTTCAGGAAATGTGTCCAGAGGAAGGTATTCTTAAAACTGCAAACGCAGGGACTGCTAAGATCCAAGCAAAAGGCATTGGATTCTTAAAATGCAAAGTGTCTAATGAAGTTAAAGAAATTCCTGTAAGTGATGTCTTGTATATTCCCCAAGCAGTTTGTAATATGCTTAGTGTATCTACATTAGATAAGAAGGGATTTGTGATTCATTTTGAAAACAGTAAGTGCACAATCTCTAAAAATGATGAAGTGTATGCTGAAGCTTTTATGCATAATGATGTTTATAAACTGAGCATTTCAGGTGAAGCCTCACATATGGCGCAAGTAAGGAAGAATGATGGTAAATGTAGTCTGGAAATCTGGCACCGCCGCCTGGGACATCGTGATTTTAAGGTGATCCAGGATCTTTACAGTAAGCAACTAGCCACCGGCATTCAGATAAGTGCAGATGCTGGTAAAATGGAGAAATGCATAGACTGTGTTACTCAAAAAGGTGTGAGACCCTCATTTCCTGCATACACAGGAAATAGGAGTAATAAAGTGCTGGACTTAATACACAGTGACTTATGTGGACCGTTTAATATCCCATCATTGGGAAATAACAGATTTGTGCTAATATTCTTGGATGATTTCTCTAGATATTGTGTGGCCTATTTGCTGAAAGAGAAAAGTCAAGTCACAGACATGCTGAAGAAATACGTAGCCATGGTGAGAAATAAATTTGAAAGAAAACCAAAGGTTCTTCAGACCGACAATGGTGGTGAGTTCACTTCACAAAGCATGCGCACATTTCTAGAACAAGAAGGCATTCAGCATATCACAACAGTAGCTTATACACCAGAGCAAAATTCTGTTGCAGAGAGAAAATTTAGGTCACTTGTGGAAATGACCAGATGTATGCTGTCAGATAGCAATCTCCCTAAAAGACTATGGGGGGAAGCCATTCTCACAGCAGTGTACCTACAAAACAGAATGCCAACTAAGGGCGCTGAGCGCACACCACATGAGACATGGCATGGTAGGAAGCCAAACCTGTCACACATAAGAACATTTGGAAGTACAGCATATGCTCATGTACCAAAGCAAAGAAGGCATAAGCTGGATTCCACAACAGAAAGGGCCATTTTAGTTGGCTATGCTCCAGGACACAAAGGATATAGAATTTTGAATCTGAAAACTGGCATTGTTGGCATAAGACATGTTACATATTTTGATGAAAACAAAAGGGTTGATAAAGGCTGGATTATCCCAGATGAGCCTTATCATCCAGAATATGAAACTAGAACCATAATAGACATGCCAGTGTATATAAATGCCATACCAAGGCAGATGTCTGAAAGCAACTCACCTGTATCTAACGAGGAACAGACAGAGGAAACAGACACAGAAAGGATCATTGAAGAAGACAGTACAGTTGGAGAAGGGGAATCAATTGGAGAAGTACTCTCAGATTTAGAGGATGCGGAAAGGTCAGACCAACCTGTTGTCAGACGCTCATCCAGGGAAAACAAAGGTGTTCCACCCCCAAGACTGTCTTACCTAACAAAGTCAGCAGAAGCTCAAGAGCCCTTAACATGGGATGAGATTGAGAAAATGCCAGCAGAAGAAGCTGCTGAATGGCATAAAGCTGCACAAGAAGAAATTGATGCATTGGATAAAAATAATACTTGGATTCTTACAAAATTACCTCCTGGCAAGAAAGCTATAGGATGCAAATGGGTATTCAAGTTAAAAAGGAATGCACAAGGAAAAGTGGAAAGGTATAAAGCCAGATTAGTGGCAAAGGGATATCTTCAAAAATATGGAGAAGATTTTGATGAAGTGTTTGCACCTGTAGTGAAACACACGACAATAAGAACACTTCTGAGCATTGCAGTCTCAAAAGGCATGCAAGTCAACCACATTGATGTGAAAACAGCGTTTCTTCATGGAGAAATAACTGAAGACTTGTACATGGAACAACCAACAGGTTTCATAAATACAAAACAAAGACAGCTAGTGTGTAAATTAAACAAAGGTCTTTATGGATTAAAGCAAAGTGCAAAATGTTGGAATGACAAATTGCATGAAATATTGACAAATTTAGGATTTAAGCAATGTGAAGCAGATAAATGCTTGTACACTAGGTGCACAAATGGACAATATGCATACATTTTAGCTTTTGTTGATGATCTGCTCATTGCAAGCAAAAGTGAGCAAGAGTACAAGGACATTGTAAAATGTTTAAACCTCAATGTTGAGATAAAAGAACTGGGTAATGTGTCATACTATCTTGGTATAGAAATTGAGAAACAAAATGATGGTTCTTATCTTCTAAGCCAGAAGCAGAAAATAAATGAGCTTATTGAAAGTTTAGGTATGCAAGATGCCCAAGTTGTAAGCACTCCCATGATCACTGATTTTCTGAAGGATGAAACAGTAAGAGAACCTTTACCAGATAACATCCAATATAGATCAGCCATAGGTAAGCTTTTATATCTAGCTACCACATACAGGGCTGATATAGCAAATGCAGTAGGAATTTTGAGCAGAAGGGTCAGCTCACCTACCAAATCAGATTGGACTGCAGTTAAAAGGATGGTAAGGTATTTAAAGGGTACCATTGATTGTAAATTAAAGATTTCAGCCAATAGTAATCCAAAACTAATATGTTACTGTGATTCAGATTGGGCAGGGGATCATTCTGATTATAAATCCACAAGTGGATATGTGTTTATGTATGGAAATGTACACATTTCATGGGCCAGTCATAAACAAAGTATTGTGAGTTTGTCTTCTACAGAAGCTGAATATGTGGCTGTATCGGAAGCGTGCAGAGAACTGATGTGGATTGAAAAACTTATGCTGGATTTCGGAATAGCTGAAAAGAGACCAATCCAGATAATGGAAGATAATCAGAGCTGCATCCGACTGTCACAGAATGACAAGGTTCAGTCACGCACCAAGCACATCGCAACGAAATACCACAACGTGCGAGAGTTGGCGAAAGAAGGGGTCATCAGTCTACACTATTGTCACACCAGTGAGATGACAGCTGACATCATGACCAAACCGTTACCCAGAGAACGTTTTGTGAATCTGCGTATAAAGCTTGGACTTTGTATGAATAAATAATTGCATGACAGTTATGCATGAGAAGGGGTTTGTTGGAATGTAATTGTATTTTTACATGCATTGCCTGTCACCTATTATTTCTCTGTGATTACTCTGTGACCTCTGATGTGAATTACTTAGACAGGTCACACTGCTATGCAACTTCCTGTGGGGGCAGACACAGCAGATGGAGCACATGGAGCTCATGATCTCTCCTAACCTGAGAGGATCTATGGTGGTGTGAGCATCCATTACCATCTAAGCACATGGAAGGAGCTGATAATACAAATGTATAGTAATATGTATATATAAGCCTGTCTGATTATAATCTAACTACAAACTGTGAGTAAACAGATGTTTTGTTACTTCAACTTTAAAGTGACTCAGCAGTGAATTATTCAGGGGTGAATGAGAGAGAGATGAAGAAAGAAATTAACATTTCTAAAGCTGAAGCTGTGTGTACTAAAATCTGCTAATTATTTACTACAAATAATCCAACAATATTGCAATAATCCAACTGACTAATAATTGAAGCCTATACAACCACCTTAAAATGATCAATATCTAAACAATTCCTTACTCTTCTTAGGCATCTCATGCCTTAGAAAATCTTTCTCAGTAAGATAGCATTCTGATTGTCACAGATTAGCAATATTTAATACATTAATAATTCACTTATCATCCAGTTAGTGAATTAGTATAGTATTTATTCATTTGTGGGTCCTTTACCAAGCTGCGGTAGCATGTGTGATGTCCAATCTAATAGCAGTGGGGGACAGAAGATATAAGAGGGTCTGCTGAGAGGAATGTAGGGATTGGGAAGGAGAATATGGAATGAGAAGACTAGATATATAGTCTGGAACAGATGGGAGCAAACCTTTGTAGACCAGCAGAAGTAGTTTATAGGTAATATGGTGAGATACAGGTAACCAGTGTTCTTGTTGAAGCAAAGGAGTAGCATGATCAAATTTATGAGTATTATGTAAAAGTTTTACTACAGTGGATTGTACAAGTTGAAGGTGCTTTAATGAGGAAAGAGGTAAACCAGAAAGAAGGGCGTTACAGTAGTCTAAATGGATAATAACAAGGGAAAGGAGAAGAGTTCGGATACATGAGGTTGGGAGGAAGGACTTGACCGAGCGAATGCATTGTAGAGCAAAAAAAGATGATTGAATGATTTTATTAATATGTATGAATACAAGTTTGAGGTTAAAAATAACTCCTAGAATGCAAAATGTATCAGTAAAGGTCATGGTATGACTGTGTAGAGCTACTTGTTTTAAACAGGAGTTTAAGCGGGAAGAATCTGTGTCTGCCGAGGTATACAAACAAAGAATTTGTATGCTGTCCGCATAACAGTATAGTGTAAAAATGATCCTCCCCTCCGCCTGAGGGTCCTCGGGATCTCCCCTTCACCCTTGCTGCCCCAACCTCCTGGTTCACTGCAGTCCACAGGGCAGGGCTCAAAGAAATCACTTCAAAGCAAAACTAACAAGTTCTTTATTTTGCTTGGGATCCAACAGTCCAGCAGTGCAAAATGACACAATACTTGAAGCAAAAAAAACCCTCACAATTCCCCCCTGTTGCTCCTCTCAGGGGTACAACACATCAAGAGGAAAAAAAAAACAACTTTTAACTCCCAGGCTTCCAGCACCTAGCTGGGCTCCTTTCAAACAGTTTTATAGCCCTGGGCCTTCTTTCTCCCCCCCCCCCCCCCCTCCCTTGAGAGGGGGCAACCCACTGCAAGCAGTTCCAACAAAAAGAACAAACACAGTTCTTGAGGCTTCAGCACAAAGCTCAAACCCCTTCAGCTTCTTTTAGCTTTTTAGCCACAGTTCACACTCCACCTTCTTCCTGCTGGGCTCAGCCCACTCCGAGAAAATCTCTCATCCCTCTTCAACCAGAACTCTTTAAACTCAAAGTTCATTCACAGCCTGAGCTCTGGAAAATGAAAAGGCCCCACCCATCTGGGTCACTCTCTCTAAGCACTGACCCATCCTCCCACATGACCTTTCCTCTTTCCTCTCTTAGCCCAGTTACCATACCATGAAGTTACCTGGTCCCTTATTTTGTTACCTAAGGAGTGAGCCCAGGCTGAGAGGTCCATAGGCTCTTCCTCGCTCTCCTCTCTTTCTCTCTGCCCAGCTTCTTGATACTCCATGGGCTCCCCGTCCCACCCACTTTGCAGTTGTTCCTCTTTCCCTTGATTACCCTGCAGGGGCACCACCCTTTCCTTGTTAGAGTTCTCCCCCTGTTCCTGCTGGGGAAGGTAATCCCTGTACCAGGCTTTGCCCCGAGGTTGCTGGGAAATGTAGTCTCTTCCTCTCCTCCATTTTACAGGGGTCATGAACCTTTCTCTGCTCTCTCTCGGGGGATGCTGGGTAATGTAGTCTTTTTCCCTCCACCTTTTTCTAGGGGGCATTACTACTTCTCTCGCTCTCTGGGGATGGAATGGAGGCAAGGCTCTGTTCTGCCTATGTCTGCTCGTGAGCCGCCTCCCTTCTTCCTCTTCCACTTCCATCTTATCTACCCCCAGGTCCTCTCCTTCACAATAGACTAAATCCGAGAACCTGTATTATTATTATTATTATTAGCATTTGTATAGCACTACCAGACGCACGCAGCGCTGAACACCTGATACAAAGAAACCTGTATGAATAGAATCAAAGGAGCGATAAAAAGATTTTAAAAGATGGGTGCCAGTATATATCCCTTCTTCATAAGGTCCACATAAGGAGATTATCATTATTATTATTTCCGTATAGCCCACAAGCCCAACAGCTATTGAAGCGATGTACATTTTTAAGATGATCTCTGTACCACTATTTTGTAAATGCAACGCTACTGGTTAAAACTCAACAAAGGCCAATTGTAGAATGTATTGTCGTTTTCAAGACATTATCAGTCAAATAATTCAAATGTTCTGAAGCAGTATTCTGAGCCTCAAAGTTTAGAAAAAGAGGAAAGGATCTATGCTAACAGTCAGGTCGCTTTTAGTGCATGGCTAAAAAAAACAAAACAAAATTCTTGATGCACTCAAAAAGGCTATTAATTCCTTGAACCATACATTTTATATATGGTCCAGTAAAAAATGTATCAGATTTTATAGTGGCTGTAAATTATGCAACATAGCAATGCAAGCATAAAAAGGGGATGCCATGGTATATTGAGTTTAATACTTTTTCCAAACCATATTTAAAGCAGGCAATAACTGCATCTACCCTACTAAGAGCAAATACAGAATTAGCATTTAAAATGAATCTGAAAGATTGAAAGCATAACATTATATGAGCTGAATACATTTTTTGCTTTCTAGACTAGTATAAATAGATCACATAGACACTGTTAATGAATGCAGTCAGGAGAGGCTGAACATAAAAAGCTTTCAGTCTTAATGTGCTATTTTACCATTAATCTATTGATACTCTCTTTCTAAACCTATGCATTATAATCGGAATCAAGTATTTCTCTGTATTAAAATCTTTTTGGTTACAAATAAAATCTGCACCATGGCACTTAACAATTTATGTCCAATTTTCATTGGATTTCATGCTGTGCTTTTCATATGCGGCAGCATTTTGACCTAGAACCAGATGAACCCAATAGTAAACAATTCCAGCAAATAAGAAAGTCTTCAAATATAATGCATAAAAACAATTACTGTAGATCCAGCATTTAAAGAATGATGCCCTGTGCATTTCTGGAAGAGCAAATAAACCCTCTTTACATAGCCTTTCAGAAGTTCTCTGAATTGTGTAACATACTGTTAGCTTTACTATAATTATGCATAACCCTTGATAATCTGTTCCTCAATATAAAGAGTTAAATATCTGGAACAGGGATAGGCAGCCCCCAAACATTTTTTTGTCTGGAACAAATGTCATCAAGAATGCACAGTTTTCTTAAGAACATATACTGTGTGAAAGAGGACACACTCTTTTCCTGATAGTGTGCTCATCCATGAACCATCACACATGAGCTCACTTTCAGGAAAGAGTATGCACTCTTTAAGAAAAGCATCTATGCAGAAACATGACCCCTAGTGGAAATACTGCAAAACTACCACTAAGGGCTGCAAGTGCCATTTTAGAAGTAGGCACTGGCAGGATAGACTACTTGGACTATTGCACACCAGGAATTTGAATAAGGTAGACCCAGAGGGACCTTCAAGAAGGAGGGGGAGACTTGGAGATGGAGGTTACTGCCTGGGGTGTCTTCAGTTGGGGAGGGGTACTTCTAGGTTGGGTGCTTGCTTACTAGAGGGACCTTCGGGTGGGGGGTTCTGGTTGGGGTGCAACAAGGGGGGGGGCCTAAAGGGCTTAGAGAGGGGATTGAAGGGCTTGGAGAGGGGGTTACCCACTTGGGAGGGTGTATGGTTGAGGAAGGGGCACTAACAGGTAGGGGTGGCCTGCTAGGGGAATCTTTGGGTTGGAGGGGTCTGGGTGGGGTAATGCAAGGGGAGCCTTGATTGGAGGGACTTAAGAGGGCCTTACAGCTTATGAAAGCATTCTGGTCATTGATATAACAAGGGTGCCATCCCTTTAATATGTTACCCAGAAGTATCTGGCTGCAGCTTTGTGGTGTTTGACAAAGTACCTCACTCCAGAGGAAATTGGAGAGTCATGGGACAGGAGGTAGTGTTCTATTGTGGATTAAAAACTGGTTAAAAGATAGAAAACAGAGAGTATGGTCAGTATTAAACACTCAAACTGTAAATGCAGGAATAAGCTGGTGTAATCAATAGGTAAATCTATACTAAACAAAACAAAACACCAGTCAAAATAGGCAATCCCACAGTGATAATATTGTGTATAGGAGAAACCCCTCAGAACCTATCGGACCATCGATCTTAAGTATACAACTTGCCAAATGATATGGCCGTTGATAGGTTCTATCATGGGGGGGGGGTTGTTTTTCTCCAATTGTTTTTCTTTTTTTCTTTCTAACGTGCAACTAAAATGCCTCAAATATACAACTTGAACCATTTTCTAAATAGTAATGCTGAAAGCGCCGATGCGAGCAAAATGGAATAATGCTGCTTGCAAATTGCTTCACAAGCAGTGCTATTCCTTTACCATTGACTCAGCAGCTTCCAGTACTGAGACACCACAGGTTGGTGACTCCCAAGGTAAATTAAGGTGTCCCTCATGATATCATATCTATGGAAATAATTCCCTTTCAGAGACCCATTGTTATTTCCCTGAACTCAATTTGGGGGAACTTGGTCTCTTTAGAGGATATTATTACTAATTTGGCCAGGATTTTAACTGAAACACTAGTGAACAGGTAAACTCAGGAGACTGTGACCATGCTTCATATCTAGATGTTGGACTATTGATCAATGGGGAGAGGAGCATAGCTTTTGGAACACTATCTTTGGGGATAGGCACTGACTAGAGCTATAGAAAGTTTAAATAGCCATCTTTGAGAGTGCCCTGTAAGATATATTCTAAGAGGAGGAGAATGGAAGATGTGTTTAAAGACTGTACTATTTGATGAAGAGTTCATACAGTTGGATGTTCCTGTGGTTTGAAATTGAAGAATAAACTGAGTTTTAAGCTGCTGACTGCTGCGTGGTCATTTGGAGTAAAAAGTGTACAGCTATTTTCCCCCAGATAGCCTGTTTTAACTGCCAGCTTTGTTTCCCACTGAGATTTGGACTTTGACTTTTGAGTTTCCTGGAGGAGAAGAGGGTTATCCCACCCGCTAACACTTCTTTTCCCATGTGAAGGCACCATGTGCCAAGTGAGTGAGTGAGGGTCCGACAGAGTCTGCCCTTCGCAGGGGCTCCAGCCCTCTTGGACCCCAGACCCAGAAACACCCAGGCAAAGGGGTGTTACACTCGCATTTATGAAATTCAAATGATATATTCTTGGATGTGAAAGGTTTCTGACTTATGTCATCAGACCCAAGATAGGAAGAAAAATTGTATTGTCTTGCACCATAATGCATTGGCAGTACTTTTCTTTCATGATTTTCTTGCAAATGTTTGATTAAATTGAATGATTTACACCAATATTCTGGGAGTCCTCTCAGCTAGAATTCTCTCCTGAAGCTAAAATAAAAAAACAACAACTTTTGCTGTCTACTTGGAAATCAAGCTCCTTTATAGACACACATATTATTGGTGAAATGTATGTAGTATGAAAATATGAGACACTGGCTGAAGAGGAATGAAATATGATTAGTCACCAGTAAAATGACCTATGCTTTTTTATATATCCTTTCTATATTTCATTGATTTATTTTATTTAGTAAAAGTCTTATATAGAACTTTCCCGGCTTTATAAAGGTTGTTCAAAGTGGTTTCTAAGTTACGTTTATTTGGGCTTGATATACCACCTTTCAAAGCAGGAATCACAGTGATTTACAAAGTAAAATAAAATATCATTGATTAAGAAAACAACTCCAACAAATGACAGGAAAGAGAACAAAAAAATAGAGAGGGGAAGGGAAACAGAGGAGAGAGGGAGAGCATACCGCCAGTCAATCCAGCTCAGGAGATGCCACTAAAGGCTAGAGTAAAAAGGTGGGCTTTTAAGAAAGCCCTAAATCTGGGATAGGAACATTCTGTTCTAACATCAGGGGGAAGAGAATTTCAAAGGGCGGGAACAATGAAAATAAAGCAGAGTAAGAAGTGGACTGTAACCTGGAGCAATGAACTGGAGGAATTGATAATCAGTTTTCTGCAGAAGATCGTAAAGCACATGAGGGTCTATAAGGAGCAATATGGAAGAGAGGTAAGAAGGGAGGCCTGACTGAAGGACTATGTAAGTCACAGTCAAGATCTTGTATTGGATTCTGTAGGAGATCGAGAGCCAATGATGTTGCTGTAAGAGAGGAGTGATATGATTATAACGTTGAGAGTGAGTAAGCAAGTATATGGAAGTATTTTGAATTGACTATAGTTTTTTGAGAAGAGAGACAGCAAGACCAATATGAAGGGCATTACCATTGTAATGCCCTTCATATTGGTCTTGCTGTCTCTCTTCTAATACACAAAACACACTGAACAGTTCCTCGATACAAGACTCAGCTGAAACCAAAAAATGTGGAAACAAACTCTAACCTTTAATGATGGTTTATAATGATGGTTCCTCACTACACGATCATATCAAGTGACTTCAAACTCGATTACATCAGCGACATGGAAACCTGAATGCGGAGTTCCACAGGGATCCCCCCTCTCACTGACCATATTCAACCTAATGATGACACCCTTGGCCAAATTACTATCGAATCAGTATCTAAACCCATATATATATACGCTGACGATGTAACGATCTTCATCCCATTCCATCAAGATTTAAGGGAAATCTCCAACGAAATCAAGCGAAGCCTACATATTATGAATTCCTGGGCAGATGCATTTCAGCTGCAACTCAATGCTGAGAAAACCCAGTGCCTGGTACTCACCTCGCAATACAATAAAAATAAATTTACCACCATCAACACACCTAAACTAAATCTACCAGTTTCGGACACCTTGAAAATCCTCGGAGTCACCATTGATCGACATCTTACACTTGAGAACCATGCAAATAACATAACCAAAAAGATGTTTCATTCAATGTGGAAACTAAAAAGAGTTAGACCATTTTTTCCAAGGATTGTCTTCCGCAATCTGGTACAATCACTGGTACTCAGTCATCTGGACTATTGTAATTCACTCTACGCTGGCTGTAAAGAGCAAATACTCAAAAAACTCCAGACAGCTCAGAATACAGCAGCCAGACTAATATTCGGCACACCGAAATATGAAAGCGCGAAACCCCTACGAGAAAAACTACACTGGCTCCCACTAAAAGAACGCATCACGTTCAAACTTTGCACTTTAGTCCATAAAATCATCCATGGTAATGCCCCAGCCTACATGTCAGATCTAATAGAACTACCACCCAGGAACGCAAAAAAATCTTCCCGCACACCCCTCATTCTTCATCCTCCCAAGTGTAAGGGTTTGAAATACAAATCAATGCATTCATCTACCTTTTCCTATACGAGCACGCAGCTCTGGAATGCGTTGCCACGTAACTTGAAAACGGTCTATGAACTGACCAATTTCCGCAAATTATTAAAAACCTATCTCTTCGACGAGATATATCACAAAGATCAACATGCGTAATTGTATAATCTTTTGAACTTTTAGTACTGTCTTATAATGTCTTTTGCTTTAACACTATCATGTAATTCACCACCATGTAACACAAACCCTCTGTAAACCTAATGTATATTCACTTCTATTTCCAGTACCCATGATGTATTGTAAGCCACATTGAGCCTGCAAAAAGGTGGGATAATGTGGGATACAAATGCAATAAATAAATAATAAATAAACACACATCTATTTGTTGTGAATCTTTTTTTTTTTTTTTTACTTTTTTTCTTCTCTCTCTTCTTATATATTTTTTATTTTTTTAATTAAAAAAAGAGGAAAAAAGGCCTAAGCAATCACAGGTTAATGCTGTGGAAACTGGGCACTGTTCATATAACCCAGTAAACCACGCAACATGACTACAGCACTTTCTAAGACCAATCATCGGCCAAAAGCCTCCCCTCAATCCTTTATAATTCCTTCAAAGTCTTGCATCAAACATGTAATGTTTTAACATTTCTGCCCACTAATGTCTGATCACACAGTGAAAAAAAGGGCACTTAATTGTGCTCCAGCTTCATTCTGATCCCAACAGGGACCCATTTCACCGCCACAGGCTTCTTCAGGGGAAACTGTATATATTTTAAGCAAGCTGCTGAGATCTCTGCTGGGGATGTTATGAATGCAAGGTCTCAGCAGCATGCTTAAAATATATACAGTTTCCTATGAAGAAGCCTGTGGCTGTGAACATAGGAGCCAACTTTTCAGAATTATTGGGGGTGCTAAGCGCAGTGGAAATAACCCCTTCCTGGACATATAGAATGAATTTTCTCAATAATGGGGGTGCTCAAGCACCCACAGCACCCACAGAGTCGGCTCCTATGGCTGTGAAATGGGTCCCTGTTGAGATCAGAATGAAGCCGGAGCACAATTAAGCGCCTTTTTTTGCTCTGTGACCAGACATTAGTGGGCAGAAATGTGAATACATTACATGTTTGATGCAAGACTTTGAATGAATTATAAAAGATTGATGGAAAGTTTTTGGACGATGATTGATCTTAGTCAGAAGGTGCTGTGGTCCTCATATTGAGTGGTTTACTGGGTTATACGAAAAGTGCCCAGTTTCCACAGCGTTAACTTGTGACTACTGAGGCCTTTCTTCCTTCTTTTTCAATTAAGAGAAAAAAGAAAAATGTAAAAAATGCAAAAAAGATTCACAACAAATAGATATGTTTATAAACTATCAAAGGTTAGAGTTTGTCTCCACATTTTTTTGGTTTGAGCTAAACTGGAAGATACAAGAGAATAGAGTGTGATGCAGACATTCCAGCTTATAATCGAAAGTAATCGCCGGTTATTTCCCGAAAAAAATCGGGATATGGCCGGCGATTTCGCAAAAGCGGTGAAAAGCGTATAATTGAAAGCTACATTTTTGATAGCTTCACCGCTTTCCCTTCGCCTCGCCGGCGAAAGTTCAAAGGGGCGTGTTGGCGTGGCTACCAGATGGCCAGCTTTCGCGGATAATGGAAAAATAAAACCCAGCGATAAGCAGTATTTCGCCGGGTTTACTTGGTCCTTTTATTTTCACGACCAAGCCTCAAAAAAGTGCCCCAATTGACCAGATGACCACCAGAGGGAATGGGGGATGACCTCCCCTTACTCCCCCAGTGGTCGCCAACCCCCTCCCACATTAAAATTATTAAAATACAAACCTTTTTTGCCAGCCTGTATGCCAACCTCAAATGTCATACCCAGCACCCTGACAGCAGTATGCAGGTCCCTGGAACAGTTGTTGTTGGTTGCAGTGGACTGCAGAAAGGCAGAGCTAGGCCCACCCCCCCTACCTGTTCCACTTGTGGTGGGTAATGTTGAGCCCTCCCAAACCCCCCCAAAACCCACTGCACCCACATGTAGGTGCCCCCCTTCAGCCCTTAGGGCTAGGGTAATGGTGCACACTTGTGGGCAGTGGGTTTTGGGGGGGGGATTTGGGGGACTCAGCACACAAGGGAAGGGTGCTATGCACCTGGAAGCTAATTTGGTTGTTTATAAAAGATTGAAGTGCCCCCTAGGGTGCCCGGTTGGTGTCCTGGCATGTGAGGGGGACCATTGCACTACAAATGCTGGCTCCTCCCATGCCCAAATGCCTTGGATTTTGCCGGGTTTGAGATCGCTGGCAGTTTTTTTCCATTATCACGGAAAAACAAAACTGGCGATCTCAAACCCGGTGAAATCCAAGGCATTTCGCCGGCCCACACCGTATTATCGAAAAAAAAGATGGCCGGCCATCTTTTTTAAAAATACGGTTCCGGCCAGCTGTTGCGCCGCCGCCAAAATAGATCACCGGCGACCTATTTCGCCGGCGATGTTCGATTATTCCCCTCATTGTTATCTAAGTATGGGCAAAAAGAGTGGATGAACCTCAAAGGAAAAAAACCATGATTTAACCACTGACACAATCTGGGGGTAGAGAGTGAGTTGTGAATCAAGGATCACACCTAGGTGTTTAAAGGACTCTACCAAGCAAAGTGGAGTGCCTTGAAAAGTTTGTACAGCTGCCAAGTAAGTGAGGCAGCCTGTAACCCAAAGTGCTATAAACTTAGATGGATTCAATATCAAGCGATAGGCACTAATCTAGTGAACCACTGGGTTCAAACAGGATAGTACAGTGGAGATATCTGGAGCACAGGGATCTTGGACAGAGACAAATAAAATATTATCTGCATAAATGTAACACCTGATTGAAGACTCTCGGATTAAGGTCACCAAGGGACTGAGGAAAATTTTAAAGAGGAGACAGCACTGAACCCCGAGGGACACTACAAGGGAGAGAATGAATTTTAGACTTGTCATGGGGGTTGGAGACTCTAAAAGAGTGGCCCAAAAGAAAAGAGAACCATTGATAACAGACCCTGAAACTGCAAAGGAAGAAAGCCTAGAAAGACGGCGTGAATGGATAAGAAGATCAAAAGCAGCAGTAAGGTCTAGAGATATCAGAAGAGCAGCATTGCCTTGGTCAAAAGCAAAGTGGATGTCATTAAAGAGGAAAGTCATGACAGTAGACTGAGCTGAGAGAAAGTCTGACTGAGAGGAGTGTAAATATCTGATGCTGCAACATGTTGTAGAAGTTGAGAGAAGACAGCTCTCTCTGTAAACTTTGAAAGGAACAGGATATTAGAAATAGGACTTTAATTACAGAGAGCAGAAGAATCAAGAGATGGTTTCTTCAAAATGGGATGAATGAACACAAGTGGAGGGAACCAATCTGGAAGAAAGATTGTTATTTACTATAGCTAGAGCTAAGGGAAGGAGACTATGGGAGGGATATCAAGCCAATATGAAAGCACAAGCTCGAGCATACACAACCCCTCCCTCAAACCTGACTCTCACCCATGAACAGACCCTATTCTAGCCTCCCCCAACCTCCTATAGACCCCCAGACCTACCTTTCAAATTTTTGGTGGTCTAATGGTTGGTGGGGTAGGCATCCTCATTCACTTCTACTCCTTCACCAAAATGTCTGCTGTGACCACTAGTGGTAGTCTTGCAGTAATATTCAAAGACTGCCACTAGAGGTCATGTCAACCATTTTGGTAGAGGAGCCATGAGGGGCAGGAAGAAATTGGGATTGATCCTGCCCCACCAATCCCTAGATCATCATGGATTTGAAAGGTAGGCTTAAAATAATTTACTGAGGAGTAAGATGGTCCTGGATAAGGCCTATTCATGGGTGGGGGGGAGCCAGATGGGAGGGAGGAAGTTGCAATCCTGTTCAAAGGGGGTCAGATGAGAGAAGAGGCCACAGCAGTTCAGGCCAGTACCCAGAATAATGTGTGTGCCAGCCAATATTCAGTTCCAACACCTGCATAGCAAACCGGGCAATATTAGGACTGCCATAGGCTAAAGGGGGCGAGGTTAGGGGTGGTACCAGCAGTGGGGCTTACATCCATAATTGTCTGACAACACACCTAGCTCCGCCCCCACCTAGCCCTGCCCTTGTAGACAAGATGTGTTTTAAAATTCAAGCACAAATTGTACAGAAAAACTAATTCAAATAAGCACAATGCTATCATAGGAAACCTATCTAGCCCATTATATGGGCCGAAGCCAGTTGGCAGAGCTTGTCTCCATTTTCACTCACTAAAACAATAGCAACTGCTATTGAAAACAATAGCAAAATATTATTAGAAATGAGGAACTGCCTATGCATGGTCCATGTGTAAAAAGTCAAAAGCTGTTCCAGTTGGATAGGGTGTGCCTTAAAAGATGGAGGCCTATATATATATTTTTGTTGTTGTTGTTGTTGTTGTTGTTGTTGTTGTTATACTTATTTTAAAGTTTTTCATTTATTTGAAAACTTTCCATATATAGATATAAATATTATGAAATAAAAATTGAATACCACTAAAACAGCTTTAAAAATATTGTAGCTGGAAGAGACGGCAGTTATAAACTCTCTATTTTGTGCTCATTTTTCTACACTGTTCTATACAATAGAGATGGCCAAATTCAGTGAGGATATCCTTTTTCCTGATGACCTGGGCTCATCTTAGCAGCTGTTATAATGTACCTTAGGAAGCCTGGTGTTATAAAATAAGATGGACTATATTGAAATTAAATGGAAGTAAAATTAAACTCAACTTTCATTAGGGCACATGAAATCACAGGTCTGTTTTCAGTCTAACCTGCTTAGGCTCCTCCACTTCCCTTGGCCACCTCCGTTTCAAAACTACAGCCAGCCAGCCCCTGCCCAGTTCAAACCCACGGCTCCTTCCTCAGCAGTTCTGACCATTGGAAAAAAAAAAAGAAAACTTGTATCTTCCTCTACCTGCCGGCACCCCCCCCCCCCCCCCCCCCCCGCTCACTTGTTTTCTTACCCGGTGGCCTGCCTGATTTGCTACCTCCCTAAAGCTCCTTCCCCAGCGGTTTTGACCATTGAAAACAAAACTTGTATCTTCCTCTCCCTGCCGGTGCCCCCCCCCGCCCCTCCCTTCTTTTCTTACCTGGCTGCCTGCCCGATTCTCTACCTCCCTAAGGCTCCTTCTCCAGCAATTCTGAGCACAGAAAAAAAAACAGAGCTGCCGGTACAGAGCCACGTGCTGTAACACTCACTCACAGACAGCTCTGCCTGGAACCTCCCCCTGTGACTCACAGGGGGAGGTTCCAGGCAGAGCTGTCTGTGAGTGAGTGTTGCAGCACGTGGCTCTGTACCTGCAGCTCTGGGTTGTTGTTGGGTTTTTTTTTTCTGTGCACAGAATTGCTGGGGAAGGAGCCTTAGGGAGGTAGAGAATCAGGCAGGCAGCCAGGTAAGAAAAGAAGTGAGGGCCGGGGGGGGGGGAGCACCGCAAGGGAGAGGAATATACAATTTCTTTTTGCGTCTGCCCTGAATTCGAGGAGGGCAGGAGGTACTGACAGAAGAGGCAGGAGAAGGTCATGGTTCGGCTGGGGAGGCTTAGCCTCCCCAAGCCTCTTATACGGGGTGCCTATGAGGACTGCTATTTATGCCATCCTACTTGCCCAGTTAGCTATGCGGGCACCAGAACTGAATATGGAAAGTGCCCGTACACCTTGTGACTCCTGCCTGACTCTGCCCTTAGAATACCTCTCTACTTGCCAGCTTCATTTTCTACAGTTAGAGCAACACTAGTCAGATAAGTGCCACTGAATATTGGCAGATGACCAGCTCAGCGTGATTTAAGTGGGCAGGAGCCTCTGCTGCCTGCTTAAACCATGTTGAGTATTGACCCCTTTGTTTTTATTTATTTATTTATCTATTTCTTTAGTTAGTTGTGTATGTATGTATTGTAAACACTTCCCACGCCGCTTGGCTGTGCTTCGTCTTTGCCAGAACTGGGCCCAACTCCACACCAGATTTACTAGGTAACTCTGGATACTTAGTAGTTCAAATAATAACAAACCAGTCAGAAATTTCCTGTATTTAGTTAGGAATAGTCTCTTCCCTGGGGCTACATGCCTCCCCGGGCTTAGTACATAGCTCACAGTCTTATAGCTTCAACTCAGCAACAAAAAGGAAAACAAAAAAAACAAGCTCTTTTCCAACAGGTATTAACCCAGCCCTGAGTCCTACAGACCAAATCCTTCCCTCCCCGAGTTCATCAAGTCCACTAATCCTTGGGCAAAAGTTCCAGCACTTTCCCCAGCAAAAAGGTTCCCAAAGTCCATTCAGCAAAAGCCCCAAAGTTCTTTCACCCAAAAGTTCCTCATTCAGCCAAAAAGGTTCTGCTGTGCGCTTCACACTCACCCTAGCAAATCCTCACTTCAGAGCAACCTGAGGAAAGGGGACCCCCTCCCATTCATACCAGTCATTAACTCCTGGTATTCTCCCCAAGGGTCATGCTTGAGCCCCAGGCCAGGTGGAAGCTACTTCTCTAATGAACCCGCTCAGATACTTCTCTGGGCTTTTCTTTCAATGAATTGAATTAACCGGTTCACCAATGTTGCTAACAGGTCCTGAGATTGCCCCTTTTCCACCTGGGCTAAAGCAGAAATATCCATGGGCTGTACCTGCATTCCTTCACCAACCTCTTTAGCCTCAGTAATCACCTCCTCAGGCATCCACTCCATAGGCTCTATCCAGTGCTTTTTTTGTACAAAAAAGGGTGCCGGTACTCATTATGGGTGGGGTCACCACATTTGGCTCCACCCCTATGATAACCACACCCACATTATCTATTTTTGACAAGAGATGCTAAAGCTATAGCAGTGGTGGAACACATAAGTTAATAACTGCCGTCCCTCACTCCTTTTAGTCTCTTCCCCCTCTGCACCTCCACAAAGGACCACTATATGCTTTGATGTTTTGTTTGCTGTGGGGCAATGAATGAAATAGTTAACAGAGCAGCATTCTGAGACAGCAATGTTTCAGAAGCAGTGTGACTTGGCTGGGGTACAGAACTGTGATTTGTTCTTTAGCTACAACCATATTTTATCATTCAGAGAAGGACTGAGGACAAATCAAGAAGTTCTTAAAATTTTTGGTGTCCTTCAGCTGTTATTTTTGGCTATAAGTTCAAAACAGGAGACCCAATACTTCCTGAACAATTATTCGTTGAAAAAGCAATGACTGGTATTTGCAGGGATTAAAGCATACACAGAAGAAATGTAGTACAGATAAACTAACAGACTGGTTAGTAAACCTCTAAAGGAAATATTTCAGTTTACAAGGGTTGATATTCAGCAATTTATCCATTTCCCTTTTCTGATATCACCAAGACTAGAAATTGGGTAGAGGAACAGGGCAGGTTTAACCTTTTGTAGGCCAAAGGCAAACAAGGGAGTTGGGCCCCCATCACATTATGGCTCTTACATTAGAAACACCTTCACATATGAGTTTGTCATGGGCAGACTGGATGGACCATGCAGGTCTTTATCTGCCGTCATCTACTATGTTACTATGTTACTATGAATAGCGGCATGTACATATGTAGATTGCAACACATGTACATGGTTTTTTTTTTTGTTTTATCTACATATGGAGACCCATACCATGTAGATATTTCAAGAGAGCATGATGGGGGTATGATTTGAGTGGGGTTTAAAGAGGACACAAATCTGCACTTGTTTTCTCCCTTTTACAAGGGTATACAGGCATATATGTAGATGCTTCCATTAGGTTGTACATCAGTTCAGAGGCATGCACAGGTTTTAAAAACATGCTCATTTTGACCAGGACTGTATGTATGGGATTAAGATATTCATTCTCCTTAATCCCCCATTGTTTATTTCTACCACCAAAAGGAAAACAAATTAACGGTGGCCTCACTCCTTAATTGGTGGCACTTACATGGGTAGTTTTGTAAAATGGGGCAGCTAGACACAGAAGCAATGCCATTATAAATGGAAATAGTGAAACTGGCACGTCCATATGGAAGCTGCCAGGATCAAGTCATTCATATGTTTCTAAAATGGCTGCTTCCAGTGCACATACAAGTAAATACATGTGCACTCCTGTGGGTATTTTAGTAAAGACTCCCCAACCCCAAACACCTCATCTTCTATATGCTAGACGCTGACTTACTGGAACAAAAATTTGCTTTGGAAGCCATTAAAAGTACATATATAAAGGAGCCCCTCCTAAATGTTTGTGCCTGAGGCACATGCTTATCTGCCTATGCCTTTATCCTGCCTTTTAGAGGAAGCCATCTGGAAATGTTTATGCCATGATGCTATCAACAAATAAAGAAGAAGAAGGGGCACTCATGAGCTCTTGTGAGTTAGTGCCTTTGTGATCCTTGGACAGACAGAACATGCTGTTTATCACCTTAATCTTCTTAGACTAATACTGAAGGAACATTTGAGAGACTGGTAAAATGACAAGTAATAAAGGACACGTTATAAAAGTGGTACATGTTGGCCTGCTTTAAGAGCATGCTCCTATGTCTCAGGTAAAAATGATGCCCAGCAGAGCGCTGGTACAGGATTCAAGAATAAAAGAGCTGAAAAGCTTAAAAGCTATGGGACTGATATTCTAAGTAATTACAGCGGGCAGGAGAGGATCCTACCCACTCAAATCACTTGTGACTGCTTAACCCCTGATATTCCACAGCACTAGACTTGGCAGTGCCATTGAATATCGGCTTTGACCATGCATTAAAAAAATGGGCAGGTCAAGGGCGGTACATGGAGTGGTGTTAGGAAGGAGCCAGTAGTTATGCGCATGCCGGCAGTATTCAGTGCAGAAGGGAAGGCGGTAGAACTAGAGGACATGAATTGAGGTTGATGGGGGGCAGACTCAGGAGTAATGTCAGGAAGTATTTTTTCAAGGAAAGGGTGGTAGATACGTGGAATGCCCTCCCGCGGGAGGTGGTGGAGATGAAAACGGTAATGGAATTCAAACGTGTGGGATAAACACAAAGGAATCCTGTTTAGAAGGAATGGGTCCACAGAATCTTAGTGGAGATTGGGTGGCAACGCCAGTAAGTGGGAAGCAAAACCAGTGTTGGGCAGTCTTCTACGGTCTAACCCCTGATCATAACTGAATAGATATGGATGGGCTGGAGTGTAAATTTTAAGGGGCTTTGACATTAGCTTCAGAACATTTAGTACAAGAAGAGTGCTGGGCAGACTTCTACGGTCTGTGCCCTGAGAAAGGCAAGGACAAATCAAACTCGGGTATACATATAAAGTATCACATACCATGTAAAATGAGTTTATCTTGTTGGGCAGACTGGATGGAACGTTCAGGTTTTTATCTGCCGTCATTTACTATGTTACCCATATAACTAAGCAGACTAATTTAGGACAGCTCAAAAAGTGTCCTCATTCAGCCCTTTTAGCTATATGGGTGCCTGTGCTGAATATTGCTGGCATCTGCATAACCTTTTTTTAGTGCCTGCAATCCCCTTCCTGGTCCCTTCCTGGTCTCAAAAAAAGTACCCCTCCCCCAGCCAGCACCATGTAAATGTCTCCCCACCCCCCAAACCACCCCCAACCTCTTTGCAGTCTAGGCAGGCCCCCAGGCCTTCCTTTGCTCCCTGGTGGTTCAGTACGCTATTGGGGGCAGGACAGAGGCACTCTCGTTCCTGCCCCTTTTGGCTAACTTGAGAAAATGGCTGCTGCAACCTCTCGCCACAGCTCTGGGATGGTAGGGTTTTACATAGCTCGGATTAGGAGGAAGGGGAAGGAAGGATGGAGCCTTCTGGGGGGCCAGAAGGGGCACTAATAAAAAAAAAAAGTTATGTGGGTCTGTGACCCACTTAAGTTGCGGTGTGCACTGCGGGACAAGTTTCCTGGATATTTGGTACCGTGCCCGCACATAGCCTGGCACTAAATATCCAGGGCTAAATTAGCCAGCAATGATCAACATTTAAAAAAATTGATGACTGGCATTGGCTGAATATTGGCCAGTATGATTTTACCATACCATAGATAAAATTAGTTTGGTTGCCGTGTTAGTCTAATTTAAAGGTTACAGTAGAAATAAAACAAACCAAACAAAATTAAGATGATACCTTTTTTGTTGAACTAACTTACTCCCCCCCCCCCCCCTTTACAAAGCTGTGTTAGCAGCTGCCACACAAAAATGCCGACACAGCCCATTCAATTTGAATATGCTGTGTCGGCATTATCATGCAACAGCCACTAGCATGGCTTTGTAAAAGGGGGGGGGGGGGATAATTGGGGTGTACGGGTGACAGTTTTCATGCTGTGTTCTTTCCCTTGTCATTTTTGACAATGTTCACTTTGTTCAGGAGAATTTGGGCATTTTTTGTTACTGGAGAAGGTCACTAAGAATGCACTCTCTTTCTGAAAAGGTATATACCTTCCAAATGACTGAACGCTCTTTCAGAGAGGTACACACGTTTTGCAGACTGCATACTATTCATGAAGAGTGCACACTATGTACAAAGAGAGTGCCCTCTTTGTGAACAGCACACACTAAAGAAGTGTGCCCTCCTCCTCATTCAGAAGATGATATAGCAACACATCGGCAAACATGAAATTTCATGCTTCTCTTATTAGTTTCATTTGATAACAATATGAAATGACATTTGGAATGTCTTTGACATTTCCCATGTTGTTTCAAATGAATGTACATCCCTATAACAGTATATTTTAAGGGCAATCCTGTAACCTAGGTGTTTGCATTCATGTACCCCTTTCCTGCATAAATATACATGGAACGATATTCAGACCACGGGAGGTAGCCGGGCTGCCTCCAGTGGTTCACACTGAGCCTGGATAATCAATACTAGGCCATTTTCAGTGACCAGCTTTGAATATCCGGCATATTTTTGAAAAGATCCAACTTAACAGGCCAAGTCAATATTCAACGTTGGGTGATTAAGTGGAAACCAACCAAGATAGGCCTGCTATTTTGGCAGCCTAATTTGACTGCCAAACTTACCCGGTGATGTGCTGAATATTAGCGGATAGTCTCACCTCTACCCGGTGGGAGCTGATCTTTTGGAAAGGTTTGTGCTCCCTAATGTTGATGCGTTTGTGTTGGCTGTCACCAAGAAGACCACCCTTCTGGTGGAGGGGTGGTGGTGGTTCTGAAGGATATCCAGGACAGGAAGCTGGAGGCAGCACTGGTGGCTTTTTGTGGAAGGGAGGGATTCGAGTGCTTCTCTGTATCAATGAGTGGTTGATTCAGGCAGTGTCGGAAATGGAGAATTGAAGGGCCACCACCTGGGTGATCAAGCTTTTGCAGTCCCTAGGTTGGGCAGTTAAGTTTCCCAAGAATTCTCTGGTTCTGTCTCAGTCTCTTTGGCATCTGGGAGTACAGTTTGACACCGCTCAGGGCAGGGTCTTTCTGCCAGAGCTCAGGTGGTACAAGTTGCAAGGTCAGATTTGAGGCCTGTTGGGGATGCCAAACCTTCGGGCCTAGGATTGTGTGCAGGTTCTGGGCTTTATGGCAGCCATCCTGGAGATGGTTCCCTGGACGAATGTGCACATGCATCTGTTGCAACAGTCGCTGTTGAGTCATTGGTCACCAATGTCTCAAGATTATCAACGTTGACTTCGGTGGATACCTCAAGCAAAAGCGAGCATGGCCTGGTGGCTTCACTTCCCAACCTATGGTGGGGAATGCCAATAGCCTCCCCCCCAGTGGGTGGTGGTGCTGAAGGATGCCAGCTTGATGGGTGGGGGGCTCATTGCCTTCACCGATATGTGCAGGGGCGCTGGTCCGAGCTAGAAGTGCAGTTGCCTATTAAAAGGCTGAAACTGCGGGTGATTACATGTGAGCTACCGGCTTTTCAAGAAGTGCTGGAAGGCAAAGCAGTATGCATTCTTTCCGACAACATGACAGCAGTGGCATATATCAATCGGTAGGGCTGCACGCGGAGTCTGTAGCTGGCCTTGGAGGCTCAAGTCCTCTTGGAGTGGGTGGAAGCTCACCTGCTGTACGTCTCAACAGCTTACATTGCAGTGAGCCTCAATGTGCAGGTGGACTTTCAATTCTCAGCAGCAAGGTCTTGGGCCAAGCAGAGTGGGAGCTGTCAGAGGAGGCCTTCTGCCTTATAGAACAGAGGTGGGGCATGCCAGTGATAGATTTCATGGTGGTTCAGGCAAACGCAAAGATGCCCTGGTTTTTCATTCAAAAAAGGAAGTTTGGCTCTGAGGGACTCAATGCATTTCTACATCCATGACCGGAGTCAGACCTGCTGTAAGTCTTTCCTCAGTAGCCTTTGATCGTTCAGACTCTGCACAGGATATGATATGCGGATTTGATTCGGCTACTGGTGGATGAGCCACTTCATCTCTCGCTGGCTCCTGGGCTGCTGCAGCAGGGTCCAGATGGAGGAGCCCTCCTGCTTTGGTCATATGGCCTGGCTCTTGAGATGTCGAGACTGAAAAGGAAGGGTTATTCAGATGCAGTGATAGCGACTCTCCTGCATGCTAGGAAGAGATCAACAGCTACAGCATATGCCAGAGTGTGGCGCACCTTTGAGGCATAGTGCACATCCAGGGAATGGGATCCCTTGTGGATGCCCTTGTGCCAATTGTTCCAGTTTGTGCAGGATGGGCTTCAGAAAGACTTAGCTTATAATTTGCTGTTTGTTCAAGTTGCAGGTTTCACCTGCTATCGAGAGCATGTGGTGGGCACCTCTCTGTCGGCCCATCTGGATGTGGTGCATTTTTTGAGGGGGATGAATCACCTTCGGCTTCCGCTTCATCGACTATATCCAGACTGGAGCCTTAATCTGGTTCTTAAGGCTATACAGCGGGCAATGTTTGAATGTTACAAGAAGCTTCAGAAAAAGATCTTGCGCTGAAGGCGATATTCCTCATAGCAATGGCATTGGCACATCAAGTATAGGAAATTCAGGCTCTGTCATGCAGGGACCCGTTTTTTTGTTTTCCAATATCAGCTTTACGATTCATATGGTTCTTTCATTTTTCTCTAAAGTCATTTCAACTTAACAACTTAATCAGCCACTTATTCTGCATCTTATTCACGTGAAGACTATCCAGTGGACTTTACCGAGTTTCATTGCTTAGACATGCGGAGAGTGCTTCTCCGCTATCTACTAAGGACTTCCATAGGTTGAATAATCTTTTTGTCCTCCTTTCAGGTCCAAGTAGAGGCAATGCGACATCCAAAGTGACCATTGCTCAGTGGCTTAAGGAAGTGGTTTCATCAACCTTCCTGATGGCGGGGCAGTCGCCACCACCGGCTTTTTGAGCGCATTCTACTTGGGCTCATGTGACCTCATAGGTGTAGACACGTGTGTTTTCAGTGGAGAAGAACTGTTGGGGGCTACAAGGGCCTCATTGCATACTCCTTCGAGGCATTAAAGGTTGGATTTGGCTGCGTGGGCGGATGTGGCCTTTGATGCAGCTGTTTTTTCGGGAAAGCAGTGGCTTCCCACCCAACTTGTAGCCGCTCCTCTCACCTCTCACGTCGCTGCGCTCCTCCGGGGTTCTGCTCCAGGGGCAGTAACGTGAGAGGCGAGAGGAGCGGCTGCAGAGCCGACAGCCAATGCCTGATGGCTGCCTGCGGTGCCGCGCTTGCTTTTTAAAAACATTTTTGTGGAGACCACGTGATGCGATGAGCTGAGCAGGACGTGACTTGCTCTAGCTCCGAGACTCGCTCCCCCTAAACTGCTTAATTAACAATAAAGCGGCAACTACCACCATTAATCAAGACTACAAGTGCGTATGGACAAATATATCCAAAAATCGCCAGGTGGTATGGCGCTGCGCACTGCAAAGAAAGAAAAAAATAAAGCGGGAACCCTGGATGGAGTTATGGCGGAAGGCCCGGGAATCGCGGCAACGACGCATAATTTTACAGAACAGCAATTGATTCAACTGACCTCTGCTATCGAAAAAGCTTGGGCTCCGAAATGGTCGGCGTTGCATGACAAATTAGATCAATATCAGACTGCGGTGGATGGCTTGGGGATCAGGACGGGAGATCTGGAGGCCAGAATGGCGGCCCTCGAGGATGAAACACGAGGTTATGGGCCAGATATCCATAGTCTGCAAAAACAACTGAAAGAACAAACTGCAAAGTTGGAGGACCTAGAGAGCCGTTCGCGGAGAAATAATGTCCGTATAGTTGGGCTCCCAGAGCAATTACCAGAACGAAATCTAGAAACCTGGCTTGAAAATTGGCTAGCAAAGGAACTGGCGCTCACGGATTCGTCTGGCTCGCTGGTAGTGGAACGGGCACACCGAATAGGGCGAAAAATGGAAGCAAACAATAGGCCAAGAGTGGTGGTGGCGAAAATCCTTAATTACAAACACAAAATCGAAATATTACAAGGATTTAAACTAAAGAGAGACTCACTTAAATATGGTGGACGCAATATTCTGATCTTCCAAGATTACACAACATTGGTTCAGGAGCAGCGTAAGAAATTTCACCCATTGTGCTCACAGTTGATTGAGAAAAAGATAAAGTTTGCGTTGCAGTATCCCGCTAAGCTGCGGCTGTGCATTCAGGATAAATGGCAATCTTTTAATAAAGTGGAGGAAGCACAGGCGGCTCTGGCGGAACACCAGCTGTTGGACAGTACGTAGAAAAAATGAACAAAACTGTGTAAGAAGGCATAATTGATTGTGAGTAGGATCTTCACAGGGGAAAATGGGGAGAAAATATGTTGTATAAGAATGGGGGAGGGGGTCTCAAAGCATAGGCACGTGGTTTTTACATTTTCGTAGGCATTGCGACCTGGGAAATGTTTCGGGGTAGCATTACAGGATGGGGTAATGGGAAGTATCGGGAAGGGTTGGGAAGGGCTTGGGAGGGGGGGAGGGCAAAATATATTTTAGTATGGCTCAGTCAAAGCAGAGACCTCGAAGGCACAGTATTTATCCGAGGGCAGGACAGGGAGCAGATACAATCAAAGCATGAGACACACAGGGCAACGGCTAAAAGTCAAAAAGGGCGCCGAACATTAGGGTATCACATTCAATTTAGATCATGCCCGTGCGAATAATAACATGGAACGTGGGAGGGTTTTCCTCTCCAATTAAGCGGGCAAAAATACTGGCAGCCCTGCGGAGACACAAGGCAGATATCGCCTGTTTACAAGAAACCCGCCTGACAGTGGCAGAACACAATAAATTAAAGAAAACCTGGGTAGGAGAGGTGTTTGCCAGCTCCCCCCGGGGCCGTAAAGGTGGTGTTGCAGTTTTATTTAGAAAAGGATTGGCGTATAAGGCCTCATTGATAGCCACAGATCAGGCGGGGAGGTATTTGATGTTAAAGGTATGGTTGCAAGGGATGGAAGTAAATTTGCTGGTAATTTATGGGCCTAACACACATGATCCTGAGTTTTATCAAACAATAATGAAGTTATGCAATCTAAACGGAAACCGCCCATTACTGGTAGTGGGAGACTTGAATTTGGTAATGGACCCAGTCCGGGACTGCACAAATCCAGGCTCCTCTCATTATCAAGGACATAGGGGAGAGACACTACCATGCCTAGTACACACACAAGATCTGGTTGACACATGGAGAGCCTTACACCCAACAGAAACAGATTTCACGCATAGATCTCGGGCGCATGGGACGCAAGCTAGGCTGGACTATATATTAATATCACGTGGGGAGTTCCATAGGGTGCAGAGGGTAATTATAGGACCGGAAGAAATATCTGACCATGCTCCAGTGTGGCTGGATCTGGAAACTAATATTGCAGAGTCATGCGGGAAAAGATGGAGGTTCCCGGCATATCTAGTAGCAGATCCACAATTCCAAAAATATATTAACAAGAAGTGGGATGATTTTGAGGCAGATAATGCGCAGCATGCGGACCAAGCATCCCTATTTTGGTCGACCTCTAAGGCCGTCCTCCGGGATCCATTATAGCTTATGTCTCTCTTAAAAAGAAGAAAGTGGCAGCTAGCGTACTTTTACTAGAAGCACAATTGAAACGAGCACAGAAAGCTTATGCGGAGAATCCAACCCCAATGAGGCTAGAGACGTTGAAAGCCACACAGGTGTCCCTTAACACATTGCTGCATGAAAGAGAAACACACTCCCAAATATATAAGAAATATAGGTTAGAGAGATATGGTAATCGACCGGGCCGCATGTTGGCTCGGGCTATAAAGACCTGGAATGGCCCAAGGACAATTGATGCGCTTAGAAATAGACAAGGCCAGCTAACTAACAATCCAACACAAATTGCAAAAATTTTGGCTTCACACTTTGCCACTCTATATAAAAAAGAACAGCTAGAAAGCCCGCAGAGGATTAGGAGATATTTGACACAAACAGGACTCCCTAGGCTGACAGCTGAGGAACAGCAAGCCCTAAACGCTCCTTTGACGGCAAAGAATTGCAGGCAGTAATAAAAAACTGAAGTCATACTCGGCGCCAGGGCCAGATGGATTTTCAGGCGAATTTTATAAGATGTTGCCACTGAAGGCAAGAGGGGCATTGATAGACTATTTTGAAGAGGTGATAGAAGGTGGCCAGTTGCCCCAGTACGCTAATACATCAACAATTACTTTAATACTAAAACCAGGTAAACCAAAAGAATTAGCAGAGTCGTATAGACCCATATCGTTATTGAATGTAGACATTAAAATACTAGCAAAAATTCTGGCGGAGCGCATGGCCGATGTTCTTCCAAGACTGATAGGACCGGACCAAGTGGGATTCGTTAGGAATAGGTCATCGGTTTTAAACGTACGAAAGGCCCTGGTAGCGATGGCTAGATGCCAGGAAAGGAGAGACCCCGCGATGCTCCTGAGTCTGGATGCTGAGAAAGCTTTTGATAAAGTGAGTTGGGATTTCCTCTTCCAGACTCTGGAGCATCTGGGATTTGGGGAATGGTTTGGAAAAGCAGTAAAAAACCTTGTACAGCCAACCGAGGGCGGCAGTATTGGCAAACGGGACTTTAAGTGAAGAATTTCAAATAGAACGTGGCACGAGACAGGGGTGCCCCTTATCTCCGCTATTGTTTGTGCTCACTTTGGAACCGTTACTGAGACAAATAAATGAAGTAGAAGCCATTAAAGGAGTGAGTTTCGATAAGTACCAACTAAAAGTGCTAGCATACGCCGATGACCTTTTGGTGATAATTACAGATGTTGGGCGCTCGCTTAACCCCCTTTTAGAGGTATTAGACAGGTACAAGAGGGTGGCCGGGTTCACCTTAAATCTGGACAAATCCATGGCTCTGTCAGTTTTCTCTACTTTGGCAGAAAGAGAGGGGCATGGGCTCCCCTTTAAACAAGCAGATGGGGTACTCAGGTATTTGGGGATATGGTTATCAGCAAATCTGGCACAGGTTTATACACTTAACATACAACGATTACTGAGGGACACCGAACAGAACCTAAGGGGGTGGGAATCATTGCCACTAAATCTATGGGGAAGAATAGCTCTGTTTAACATGTGCATTGTACCTAAATGGTTGTATGTATTTCAATTGTTGCCATTATTTTTGAGAAATAAAGAAGAATGCAGTCTGAATAAAATGTTAAGAAAGTTTTTGTGGAAAGGGAAAAGAGCTCGTCTATCTCTAGACACTCTGTGTACCCCAGAAGAATATGGAGGTATGGGATTAATTAGTATTAAAAATATAACAGCTGCCAGCGGGATGCGTCACATCAACGATTGGTTCCGCCAGACCTCCTATTTCTCAAATACAGAGTTGGAACTCAGCTTGCTTCCACAGACTCATTTTAGTAACTGTCTACATTCAGGAGGAGGGGACATTCCAGAGATACTGAAAGTTACGGGGATCATGAGCTCAGCTAAGGCAAACTGGAGATGGATATGTCGGAAGTACCAGTTCTCGCCCAAAGTAACACCTTACCTTTCTATTGTGAACAACCCTAATTTCAGGCCAGGATGCATCTACCCAGCTTTTAGTAGATGGAAACTAAAAGGAATGACATATTTGTTACAAGTGTTGACGTTGGAAGGCAAGCTTAAGTCATTCTCAGAATTGAAGACAGAGTTTTTAATCCCTCCAAGAGATTATTTTCATTATGTACAGCTGCAACACTACATTAAAACACTGCCATGGACAGACTTGACGGAGGACGTACAAGAAGAATTGTCCTCAGCGTACTCTTTAAGAGCGCAGGATAAAGTAGCCGTTGGCATTCCATCATCGCCACATAAAGGATATGACTCCGGAGGTGGATTATGGGCGGTTGGCCGAAGTCTGGGGAAAAGATTTAGCCACAGACATTACTGAAAACCTGCTCAAAGACTATATTTTGTCAATTAAGAGACGCTCAAAATATGCAGTACACTGGGAAATACAGTATAAAACTGTGATGCGAATGTACGTGGCACCTAGAAGGGCGTTTCATATGGGCATGTCCCCATGGGGGGAATGTCCAAAATGTGGAGTAGATGGAGTGACGTTGGGTCACATGCTGTGGACATGCACAGGAATACAAAAGTTCTGGAAAGACATTACATCCCATGTTTCTAAATTGTGGAAAGTGAAAATGGCAGCTAGATGCGAGACTGTTGTTTAACCACTTCGGAGCACCGTGGCGCTCTGTGAAGGGGCTGAAAATATTCTTAGGAAAAACTGTCATAATAGCACAACAATGCATAATGGCCAATTGGATTACAAATAAATGTCCCACGTTGCAGGAATGGAGAGTGCGTATGATTACTCTGATGCGAATGGAGAAGACGGCAATCAGGGATATTTCGTCAAGACACGGGGAAAACTGGCAGAAATGTTGGTGTTTATTTTTGAGTACACTAACCCCAGCGGCGAGAAGCCGACTTTTGAACAGATAACTATAAAAAGTCTGAGTCTCATGTATGGAACCAAGTTGGTTTAAAGGGTTGGAGAACGAAAAGGGGAAGGGGGGGGAGCCAAAGGGAAGGGATAGGGGTGGACGAGGAGAGGGAAGGGGGGGGGGGGGGGGAAATGGAATTGGGAACTTGTTAGAAAAGAATGATGTTAGCATGGTCATAATTGTACAAGGTTTAAATTATAACAATGATTGGTTACCAATAATGTTAATGTCTAGTTCCATAATAAAAATGATTTAAATATAAAAACATTTTTGTTGGTTTAATGAGCTCTTTTTGTTTTTGTAGTGGCCGCTGCTGCTCAACAGGAGAAGCAGCAGTGGCCGGAAATGGGAGCTGGCGCCGCGTGTTTCATGGGAGACTTGGCAGGTCTGTGTTGGGTGGGTAGGCCTGGAGGGAAAGTGGCTGGACGGATGGGAGGGGGGAGCGGTGGCGACCTGGGGGGGGTGGAGGGGGAGCTGTGGCTGTGGTGTCCTCGGGGGGATGGAGGGGGGAGCGTTTGCGATCCTCGGAGGGGTGAGTGCAGTGGCAGCGACCTCAGGGGGGGGGTGTAGCGGTGAGGGGGGCATGGGCAGGTCCCCGGGAGCGGCCTTGCCCTGGGTCTGGCACAGTCTCTTGGTGGCCCTGGGTGGAGATGTTGGTGCGTGTGGAGAAAGGGGCTGAAGCTGCTCCTGCAACGTTCCAATGTCTCTCACTGCGTTTGTGACATCAGAAGATGGTTACGATCCCAGTGAGACACATTTGAACGTTGAAGGAGCAAATTATTATATTAGATTCTTTCATACTTTTGATGATTGTAACTTATCTCTTCAGCATCTAAGGGAAAAAACAGCTGATAACATCCATATCTAACAAACAATGGTACATTTTTTTGGTCTGATGTAAATAGACCTTTAAAGTCAGCCCCTATAATACAGTTGCAGTTATGATTCTGTTAGAATTCTGCTAGTCAGGCAGAGGAATGCTTGGAACCGCTCCTGATTGGTCCGTCAGGGGCTGAGCTGATGTCAGTCCTGTCTACTTAAGCTCACCTCTCCCATCAACCTCTGCTTTGGTGTTTACTCCAAATCTACTGAAGCCTTCCTTTGCTCTGGCTGAGCTGTTATTATTATTATTAGCATTTAACTCTGTGCTCGTATGGAGTTGTTACTCCTTCCCTGACTGCAGTTTTTATTGCTCTGTCTCTGTCTTCGTGTGTCTAATTACCTCTCCCTACACCCGGGGATCTCTGTTTAGCTCTGGTGCTGTGTGGTGAGTGACTTCTGCTCTGTTCCAGGTTGTTGTTTGCTTGTCTTCCTTCAGAGTTCCCTTCATGTTGTGTTTGTTTCTGCCTGTCAGGTCCTGCCCTTTGTTTCTCTTCATGGGGGTTGTTTGTTTGCTTTTCTTTGTACTCCTGATTAACCTGCCTCTGGTTTCTGTTTGTGTGCTGAGCTGGGTTTAACCCTTTGTCTCCAGAGCTTCTCTGCTTCCCCGTTGTCTGCAGTATTCCCCTGCCTCTGGTTTCTGTTTGTGTGCTGAGCTGGGTTTAACCCTTTGCCTGCAGAGCTTCTCTGCCTCTGGCAGTTATCTGTTTATTGCAGTCTTCCCTTGGTGACTGTTCCAGTACTTCCTTTACTGTATTTGTTGGAATGTAATTGTATTTTACATGCATTGCCTGTCACCTATTATTTCTCTGTGATTACTCTGTGACCTCTGATGTGAATTACTTAGAGAGGTCACACAGCTATGCAACTTCCTGTGGGGGTTAGACACAGCAGATGCAGCACATGGAGCACATGGAGCTCATGTTCTCTCCTAACCTGAGAGGATCTATGGTGGTGTGAGCATCCATTACCATCTAAGCACATGGAAGGAGCTGATAATACAAATGTATAGTAATATGTATATATAAGCCTGTCTGATTATAATCTAACTACAAACTGTGAGTAAACAGATGTTTTGTTACTTCAACTTTAAAGTGACTCAGCAGTGAATTATTCAGGGGTGAATGAGAGAGAGATGAAGAAAGAAATTAACATTTCTAAAGCTGAAGCTGTGTGTACTAAAATCTGCTAATTATTTACTACAAATAATCCAACAAAAGGGTTATGGGCCCAGGGCTCAGGAATTGAAAAAGAAGAGAAATATTACCAGGCAGAAAAAAGCCACATTTTTCTCTTAAGTTTTAAAGGAAAGATTCAGTCTGTCTCTCTCCCCCCCCACACAGCAGACAGAAGGCTAAGAAAATGGCTGAGGGAAGAATTCACCATTTTTCTATTCTCTCAAGGTGCCTAAATTAACTGAGTTTAATTATCAGCAGTGGGAATTAAGATTCATATGTCTCCTTCAAGCAAAAAGATTAAATATATGCTTAGACCAAGACAGAACAGCTGAAAATATGGCTGAATGGGACAATGCAAACTATTATGTGAAGTGCATGCTTTTGGAAGCTCTCTCAGAGAAACAAGCCATATTAGTGGAGGTAAAAAGATACACCAAAGGACATTTTATATAAACTAAGAACTATGTATGCAACTACATATGCAAAGCAGCAACCAATTTGGCTGGCAGAGTTGAATGAAACCAAATTAAGGGATAAAAGTAAATGTAATGATCACATTATGCATCTTATGTCTTCATTTCAAAAGCTAGAACTTTCAGGAATTCCCATGTGTGATGCATTGAAAAGAGCATTTCTTTTTACCTCACTATCAAAGAAGTTTGATGTTTTTAGGTCTGTAAATGAGGCCATTGAAGGGCATCTTTTGAACAGACAACATCAAAACTAAGGCAGGAATGCATAATAAATGATTCTGAGGAGATGTGTTCTCAAAGCAAGTCAGGAGAGAAATGAAACAAATTTCTTGGCAAAGAACAGAGGAAGGCGGAGCTATGGGAAAACTCCACCCAAGGGCAAGCTGATTTGCTACTCCATGTGGAAAGGAGGGACATGTATCTAAATGGTGTAAGGAAACACAAAACACTCCCTCTAGCTCACCTAAGCCAATGGAACTAAAGAATTTTCAAACCAGGAAATGTATGAAGGACAAAGATAAACACAAGGGCTTTCTAATGGCAGAAAAATCTTTGACTATGGTAAATAATAATTCAAAATGAAAGTACTTGGATTTTGGATTCAGGGAGCACATGCCATTTAACCAATTGTAAAGATTTCTTTCAGGAAATGTGTCCAGAGGAAGGTATTCTTAAAAACTGCAAACGCAGGGACTGCTAAGATCCAAGCAAAAGGTATTGGATTCTTAAAATGCAAAGTGTCTAATGAAGTTAAAGAAATTCCTGTAAGTGATGTCTTGTATATTCCCCAAGCAGTTTGCAATATGCTTAGTGTATCTACATTAGATAAGAAGGGATTTGTGATTCATTTTGAAAACAGTAAGTGCACAATCTCTAAAAATGATGAAGTGTATGCTGAAGCTTTTATGCATAATGATGTTTATAAACTGAGCATTTCAGGTGAAGCCTCACATATGGCGCAAGTAAGGAAGAATGATGGTAAATGTAGTCTGGAAATCTGGCACCGCCGCCTGGGACATCGTGATTCTAAGGTGATCCAGGATCTTACAGTAAGCAACTGGCCACCGGCATTCAGATAAGTGCAGATGCTGGTAAAATGGAGAAATGCATAGACTGTGTTACTCAAAAAGGTGTGAGACCCTCATTTCTGCATACACAGGAAATAGGAGTAATAAAGTGCTGGACTTAATACACAGTGACTTATGTGGACCGTTTAATATCCCATCATTGGGAAATAACAGATTTGTGCTAATATTCTTGGATGATTTCTCTAGATACAGTGTGGTCTATTTGCTGAAAGAAAAAAGTCAAGTCACAGACATGCTGAAGAAATACGTAGCCATGGTGAGCAATAAATTTGAAAGAAAACCAAAGGTTCTTCAGACCGACAATGGTGGTGAGTTCACTTCACAAAGCATGCGCACATTTCTAGAACAAGAAGGCATTCAGCATATCACAACAGTAGCTTATACACCAGAGCAAAATTCTGTTGCAGAGAGAAAATTTAGGTCACTTGTGGAAATGACCAGATGTATGCTGTCAGATAGCAATCTCCCTAAAAGACTATGGGGGGAAGCCATTCTCACAGCAGTGTACCTACAAAACAGAATGCCAACTAAAGGCGCTGAGCGCACACCACATGAGACATGGCATGGTAGGAAGCCAAACCTGTCACACATAAGAACATTTGGAAGTACAGCATATGCTCATGTACCAAAGCAAAGAAGGCATAAGCTGGATTCCACAACAGAAAGGGGCATTTTAGTTGGCTATGCTCCAGGACACAAAGGATATAGAATTTTGAATCTGAAAACTGGCATTGTTGGCATAAGACATGTTACATATTTTGATGAAAACAAAAGGGTTGATAAAGGCTGGATTATCCCAGATGAGCCTTATCATCCAGAATATGAAACTAGAACCATAATAGACATGCCAGTGTATATAAATGCCATACCAAGGCAGATGTCTGAAAGCAACTCACCTGTATCTAACGAGGAACAGGCAGAGGAAACAGACACAGAAAGGATCATTGAAGAAGACAGTACAGTTGGAGAAGGGGAATCAATTGGAGAAGGACTCTCAGATTTAGAGGATGCGGAAAGGTCAGACCAACCTGTTGTCAGACGCTCATCCAGGGAAAACAAAGGTGTTCCACCCCCAAGACTGTCTTACCTAACAAAGTCAGCAGAAGCTCAAGAGCCCTTAACATGGGATGAGATTGAGAAAATGCCAGCAGAAGAAGCTGCTGAATGGCATAAAGCTGCACAAGAAGAAATTGATGCATTGGATAAAAATAATACTTGGATTCTTACAAAATTACCTCCTGGCAAGAACGCTATAGGATGCAAATGGGTATTCAAGTTAAAAAGGAATGCACAAGGAAAAGTGGAAAGGTATAAAGCCAGATTAGTGGCAAAGGGATATCTTCAAAAATATGGAGAAGATTTTGATGAAGTGTTTGCACCTGTAGTGAAACACACGACAATCAGAACACTTCTGAGCATTGCAGTCTCAAAAGGCATGCAAGTCAAACACATTGATGTGAAAACAGCGTTTCTTCATGGAGAATATAACTGAAGACTTGTACATGGAACAACCAACAGGTTTCATAAATACAAAACAAAGACAGCTAGTGTGTAAATTAAACAAAGGTCTTTATGGATTAAAAGCAAAGTGCAAAATGTTGGAATGAAAAATTGCATGAAATATTGACAATTTAGGATTTAAGCAAGGTGAAGCAGATAAATGTTTGTACACTAGGTGCAGAAATGGACAATATGCATACATTTTAGCTTTTGTTGATGATCTGCTCATTGCAAGCAAAAGTGAGCAGAGTACAAGGACATTGTAAAGTGTTTAAACCTCAATGTTGAGATAAAAGAACTTGGAAATGTGTCATACTATCTTGGTATAGAAATTGAGAAACAAAATGATGGTTCTTATCTTCTAAGCCAGAAGCAGAAAATAAATGAGCTTATTGAAAGTTTAGGTATGCAAGATGCCCAAGTTGTAAGCACTCCCCATGATCACTGATTTTCTGAAGGATGAAACAGTAAGAGAACCTTTACCAGATAACATCCAATATAGATCAGCCATAGGTAAGCTTTTATATCTAGCTACCACATACAGGGCTGATATAGCAAATGCAGTAGGAATTTTGAGCAGAGGGTCAGCTCACCTACCAAATCAGATTGGACTGCAGTTAAAAGGATGGTAAGGTATTTAAAGGGTACCATTGATTGTAAATTAAAGATTTCAGCCATAGTAATCCAAAACTAATATGTTACTGTGATTCAGATTGGGCAGGGGATCATTCTGATTATAAATCCACAAGTGGATATGTGTTTATGTATGGAAATGTACAAATTTCATGGGCCAGTCATAAACAAAGTATTGTGAGTTTGTCTTCTACAGAAGCTGAATACGTGGCCGTATCGGAAGCGTGCAGAGAACTGATGTGGATTGAAAAACTTTTGCTGGATTTTGGAATAGCTGAACAGAGACCAATCCAGATAATGGAAGATAATCAGAGCTGCATCCGACTGTCACAGAATGACAAGGTTCAGTCACGCACCAAGCACATCGCAACGAAATACCACAACGTGCGAGAGTTGGCAAAAGAAGGGGTCATCAGTCTACACTATTGTCACACCAGTGAGATGACAGCTGACATCATGACCAAACCGTTACCCAGAGAACATTTGTGAATCTGCGTATAAAGCTTGGACTTTGTATGAATAAATAATTGCATGACAGTTATGCATGAGAAGGGGTTTTGTTGGAATGTAATTGTATTTTACATGCATTGCCTGTCACCTATTATTCTCTGTGATTACTCTGTGACCTCTGATGTGAATTACTTAGAGAGGTCACACAGCTATGCAACTTCCTGTGGGGGTTAGACACAGCAGATGCAGCACATGGAGCACATGGAGCTCATGTTCTCTCCTAACCTGAGAGGATCTATGGTGGTGTGAGCATCCATTACCATCTAAGCACATGGAAGGAGCTGATAATACAAATGTATAGTAATATGTATATATAAGCCTGTCTGATTATAATCTAACTACAAACTGTGAGTAAACAGATGTTTTGTTACTTCAACTTTAAGTGACTCAGCAGTGAATTATTCAGGGGTGAATGAGAGAGAGATGAAGAAAGAAATTAACATTTCTAAAGCTGAAGCTGTGTGTACTAAAATCTGCTAATTATTTACTACAAATAATCCAACAGTATTACCTCTTGTATTACTGAGCACTGTCCCTTTCTGTGCTAGTGTGTGTGTTAGGCTCCGCTCTCCCTTTTGCTGACTTTTCCCTTCCCTGTTTTGCTGAGGGTCTCTACCTACAATATCTTATCAGTCCCTCACTTGTCGTGTTTCTGTGTATGCTACCTTTTCTCCTTGATTACCAGCACCGAGGGTGTTGCTGGTGCTCTGCTCCCGGGGGGGGGGGGGGGGGGACACTTCGCTAGTCTCTTTCTCCCCATCCCTAAGTGTGACTCAGTTCCAGGTAGGCCGTGAGGCCCGCATGCTTGACTTCTGGCTGAATTGGTTTCCTGATAGGCCGTGAGACCCCCTGTATGCCCTATCTTCCCCTTTCTGGAAATGCAAAATTGGTTGCGTGTGTGTGTGTGCAGGGATTGGTAGCTGGGGCCGTGTATAGTACCTTTTGGTCCATCCTAGGCCTTGGCCTAAAAGCTACACTAGGCCTCGGCCTAGGTCCAAGAGCTCACGACCGGACTAACAGTTGCTTTACTTTACTCTGCATAGGATTCCCTGGACTCCCCTTAGACAAACCAGAAAAATGGTAATTCTTCAAACTTTTGCTAGTCCTGTAAATCTGCCTTAGATTCACTTGAACACATGTTGTATTCCTATCCTATATTACAATCCTTTTGGAAATTAGTCTGGCATAGAATCTGTGCACGTATTAACATCAATATCCCTTTAAGTTATAGCATCATCATACTTAGGTCTCAATGGTCACTTTCTAGATGTTTCCCCAGAAGAGTGTAATTTTTAGATATGTTACTATCCATTGCTCTTAAAACTCTAATGTCTGAATGGAAGGATAATTCTAAGGTGTCCTTTAATTCTGATGGAATTCTGTTTGCTTAGTTTATAAGTTTGGAAGCTAAATTGGCTGAAAAAATTAATTGGATTGCTAATGTTGTTAAAGTATGGAAAACCTGTATCAAATTTCTGCTCCTTAAATAAGACTTAAGGTGAATCATATGTATCCTTACATCTATATAAATAAAACCCACCTCAAACGTTCTGAAGCTCACCCCATGGCAGTGACGCACTCAACTCCTGTACTGTTCAGTAGGCTATAGGCTATGACCTATGAGGACCACTCACCCTCACTCATAGACCCGTCCTCTGCCACGCTCCCCATCTGCACATAAAACGCACCCTCAACATTCTAAACCTGACTTTGTGGCTTCAGAGTTCGTAAGTTCGAAGCTCTGTAACCACTTTTAACAATCAGGTATCTGTGCCCCGCCCCTCACAATCAAAACGTTATGACGTCGAGGGCGGGGTACTAATGACCACAACTACACTCGCTGACATAGGACCTGCCCATCCCCCTACCCTCCACATCCACACACGGCACTCCCTTCCTCCATCCGTCCCACTTCAACCCCCCTCACGCCCCTCCCACCAAGTTCACCCCTCCTTCCGATTTGAACCACCCTCCCGGAGTCCCTTTCCTGTTTCTGCCCTCCCTTCGCGTTCCTTCAAAACCTCCCCCGAAGCCTCTGGCTGCTGCCCACCACCCCAGGTCACTCGCTCACCTCCCCCACCCAGGTCACCACACCGCCCACAACTTTGCCGCTCCACCCGCCTCCCCCCCCCCTTTTCTAAGAAACGCCCCACGCCCCCTCCATTGAACTAACACAGCCAATACCTCAGAAACGCAGAAAGTACAGAACATCGCTTCTCTTCGGCTCTTCTTCCCTCCCTGTGTCCCGCCCTTCGGGAACTTACGTCACACGAGGGCGGGACAAAAGGAGGAAGAAGACCCGAAAGGAAGCGATGTGCTGTACTGTTGGGTTTCTCAGGTATTGGCTGTGTTACTTCAATAGAGGGGGCGTGCGCCGTTGTTACAAAAGGGGGGGAGGCGGGTGCAGTGGCAAAGTTGTGGGGCGGTGCGGTGACCTGGGTGGGGGAGTGACCGACCGACCTGGGGTGGTGGGTAGCGTCCACAGGGATGGAGGAAGGCGCGGAGAACCGGTGACCGATGATCTCGGGGGCTGGGACGACTGCACAGCTCTGGGGGAGGGCATGGATGGCCTGGCCTGCTGCCATGCATCGGAGGACAAACACCTTGCTAGCCGCCCGTTTCATTCATTTCAGAAACGGGCCTTTTTCCTAGTGTACAATATTTTGTGTTACTTATGAGGACCCTTTTTACCAAACTGTGGCAAAAGGGGCCTGCGCTGGCATCAGCATGAGTTTTTGACACGCACTGAGGCCCCCTTTTACCACAGCGGGTAAAGGTAGCTCTTTCTTTTTTTCAGGAAATGGCCACGCAGCAAGTGAAGTACTTGTTGTGTGGCCATTTTTGTTGGGGGGGGGAGCCCTTACTTCCACCCATTGAGGTGACGGTAAGGGCTCCTGCACTAACCTGGCAGTAACTGGGAAGCACGCGTCACTGCCGGATTACCGCCGGGTACACAGCAGCGGTACTTCCTTTTTAGCGAGCGGCAAGCCTGCGTGGGCTACTGCTGCTTTGTAAAAGGGCCCTAAGTTTGTACTACTTATGTCATTTTACTGTTTTATATATACTTCCTGTACTTTTTATTTTTACATTTTTTACAATCTTTTTGAATTTTTATATTCCTCCATGTCAACTCTATGTGTTTTCTCCATATATTTACTGTTAAATTTTATATACTTCTTATTTTTTGTATGCTTTTATATTAAAATTCAATAAAGATAGTTTGAACTTAAAAAAAAAAAAAACAAAATTATCAGGTAAGAACATAATTTTTCTTTTCTAGCTCTTCTTTATGGAATCTCCATACATCTGTTTTAGCAATTTTCTCTATGCTTGCCTTGAATCCTCTCATCTGCAATCCACTGTCCTGAACAGCAATTATCAATCTCTCATCCTTAGTTTTGACTAAGGAGGGGAAGCACGTGATGTCTGTCCATGAGAATTTGGCAACTGGACCCTGTAAATTTTTCACATTCTATCATGTGATAGTATCAATAGATGGTGTCCCATAAGCATGGTCTATACATAGTTGCTATTTCTTGCATGCTGTAATTATGCGTTTCAGACAGAGACGGAGGCCATTAGGAGAAGTACATTCTGTGCTAAGTATAATGCAACATAAGTGATTGACAGTGTATGCTCTTTCAATTTCAACTGACCTTTGATAATTTAGCCACATGGGGACTAGAGCCAGATTCTAATTGGCTGTGTATTTTCCACATTCTCAATTCTTCATCCAACTTGGCAGGGACACCATGAGTCTATTAGCAGAAAATGCGGTATTATCTTTCTGTTAATCTAGCTAGAGTGAAAAAAAAATCAAAATAAAGGCCCAAAGGAATGATAAGTAAGAAATACAGGGTTATAGAAGTGAGTTGAAAAATAAAAAAAAAATCTGATTTGATTTGCAAGTAAATAGAAAGTCAAAATTACATGCTTTTATCATAACAAAATAAAGTAACACCTCCCTCCCCCGATATTCAAAACTATTTAACTGGCCAGGATTGCCTCCTGGCTGGTTAGATAGCATTTAAGCTTCTAACCATGGATATTCAGTGCGAAATAACCAGTTATCTCTGCTGAACATCCCTGTTAGCGGCTAGCACTAACCAGGTATATCGCGCAACATAGCCAGTTGGCGTGGATATTCATTGTCTAATTAGCTATGTTGAGCAATCAAAATAGGCCACTTAAATAGCACTGAATATCTGCATAGTTGGATAACTTTTTAGTGGCCAAAATAAACCTGAAAATTCAATGCTGGTCGATGGATACAGCTTAGCATTGAATCTGGGTTTAACGCCGGTGGTGGACAGCAAATATGCAGCCCGCCGCCAGCTGAATATTGGGTCCAAAATGAATAAAAGTACAATTCTATAACATACGTTGTATGTGTAACTGGCAGATCGATTGGCACTTTCCCCTGGATTCTATAAATGGCATGCAAATTTCTGTGCACAAAATTGTGTGCTATCTTAGAAGCGCATGCAACTGAATTGGTGAACGAGTCGATTAGCACCAATAATTGGGTGCTAACAATCAATTATTGGCATTAATTAACAACATTTTGGATTTGCGCACACATCTTGCTAAGCGCAAGATCTATCAAGATCTATGGCAAATCTTATAGCGTACAACTCAAAAGGGGCATGGCTATGGGAGGGGCAGTCACTAAAGATATACATAGTATTCCTGAATACCGGGCTCCACAATTAACTTGGAGGAGTGGCCTAGTGGTTAGAGTACTGGTCTTGCAATCCAGAGATGGCCAGTTCAAATCCCACTGTTGCTCCTTGTGATGTTTGGCAAGTCACTTAACCCTCCATTGCCTCAGGTACAAACTTAGATTGTGAGCTCTCCTGCAACAGAAAATATCCAATGTACCTAAATATAACTCACCTTGAGCTACTCCTTGAAAAAGGTGTGAACAAAATCCAAAAACTTTAAAAAAACTCACCAGATTTACAACCAGGTTTCAGTTGGTGCAAATCCTTGTGCTCAAAGTTTAGCACCTGAAATTGGCTCTAAGTGCTATTCTATAAACAGTGTGCAACTCAGAGCACCATTTAGAACTCCATACAGATTTTTTATGCCGTTTTTTAGTGCCATTTATTGAATCTAGTTCTTGCTGTACATGCACAAGTGAACTGATGGAGTGTGTAAGCGGTATAGTGCATAACTGCAAGGTGGTGTAAACGTGGGTGGAACATGAGCACAACATGAATGTGTCTCTTACTTGTGCATGCACTTTATAGAATACTCTAAGTGGCACACACTGCATTGTGCACTTATGGGTATGTTACTAAGGTGCGTTAGCATTTTTAATGAACCCGTAAATTTAAGGCGCATTAAACGCTAATGCGCCTATATATTTCTATGGGCGTGTTAGCGTTTAACGCGCATTAAAGAAGGTTAACACGCCCATAGCACCACTTAGTAAACATAGGCGTTAGGTGTCCTGATGTCATGTGCTGAGCACCATTTCTATAATGAAATCTTGGCACGAAGATTCCATTATAGAATGCTATCATAAGTTGGCATTTACACATCTACTTTAGGTTTGCCTACTTATGCCAGGCCTACGGCTTTCGAAGTTGGTGAGTCTAACTTGAGGTGTCAAAGGCTAAATGTTTTTGAGCTTAAGTATTACTAAATACTATTTTTGTATAAGTGAAATACTCTTTAATAGGTTATTCATTTCTACATTTTTTTTTTTTTTTTTTGCAAGATGTGTTTTTTACATATGCTTGGAGCAAAGGACCATGTGAGTTTGTCCAATGCCATTTACAATCTTAGCTAAATAACACTCAACGCTCAACACTGAACACTGCCTGCAATTCATTAACTGACCTCAGTGGCGACATGAGCACTCTGCCCATGGTTCACCTGCCTCCTCATCGGCTCTGTCGACCTCCCTATATCTTTATTTAGAATACTTTTTTCTTTACTTTTTTCCTTTTCTTTACTTATAACATATAAATGAGCATAAAATAAGGTTCAACTTAGCTTTTACCTTTGTATCGCTCCATGGTGCGACCGCACCTCGAATGTTGTGTTCAATTCTGGTCGCCACATCTCAAAAAAGATATAGTGGAATTAGAAAAGGTGCAGAGAAGGGCGACGGAAATGATAAAGGGGATGGGACGACTTTCCCTATGAGGAAAGGCTAAAGCGGCTAGGGCTCTTCAGCTTGGACAAAAGGGGGCTGAGGGGGAGATATGATAGAGGTCTATAAAATAATGAGGGGAGTTGAACGGGTAGATATGAAGCGTCTGTTTACGCTTTCCAAAAATACTAGGACTAGGGGGCATGCGATCAAGCTACAATGTAGTAAATTTAAAACAAATCGGAAGAAAATGTTTCTTCACTCAACGTGTAATTAAACTCTGGAATTCATTGCCAGAGAATGTGGTAAAGGCGTTTAGCTTAGCGGAGTTGAAAAAGGTTTGGACAGCTTTCTAAAGGAAAAGTCCATAGACCGTTATTAAATGGACTTGGGGAAATCCACTATTTCTGGGATAAGCAGTATAAAATGTTTGTACATTTTTGGGATCTTGCAGGGTATTTGTGACATGGATTGGCCACTGTTGGAACAGGATGCTGGGCTCGATGGACCTTTGGTCTTTCCCAGTATGGCATACTTATGTACTAGTACTACCTTCAATTTGCATTTCCGGATCCGCTGCCAACATGGGCCAAGATCCTCTAGGCATTAAGCTACCACCTTCATCAGGGGGTGGACCTCTGCCATAAATACCGCTTCTCACAGTTCTATCTTACAGAAAAGTGGCTGACATTTACGGCAGAGGTCTGCACCCTGATGAAGCTGGTAGCAAGTTGAATCTAAATGCTAAGTTGAACTTTTGCTTATTTTAAGCTCATTTATATATTAAAAGTAAAGTAAAAAAATTTTAAAAAGTATTCTAAATAAAGATATAGGGAGGTTCAACGGGACCAGTGAGGAGGCAGGCGAGCCATGGGCTGAGTGCTCATGTGAAACGCGTCACCACTGAGATCAGTTGATGAATTGTAGCCACTGTTGAGCGCTGAGCGTTTGTTTATTTAGTGTATGTGTGGATCCTGCTTTTATTTGAGGATTATTTCTGACTGCTTAAAGTGATTTACAATCTTAGCAACAGTGAGGCAGAAGGAGGGAGAAAACGTCATCCTGTCCCCAGCTTCCCTTCTAAAGACATTGGAAGATGAGACAGCAGCACGGGTGAGGTTCTGGGATGGATTGGGTTCCCTGATTCCCTTAATTGAGTATTTGGGAGTGGGGAACATGAGGATAGATTTGGGCAGCGGAGCTCTTTGAGAATTTAGTGGGTCCTTTTTACCAAGCTGCTTTTTTAGTCCAAAATGATGAATAGTTCATGAAATTTCTTTAAAGCAGCTTCATTTTTATAACTATGTAGTGGGTACAGAAAGCAAACATTTAGCACAGTCCAGCCTACTGTGATCCAGCACTTCCACACACAAGAAAGTTCACATAACAACCTCCCCTTTTTTTTATCTCTAAGAAGATTCATGATTCCAACCTGAATAATTATTTCAGACACTGCACCATGAAAGAGAATATATTGGCTTGGACTTTCTGATTATACTTATACATCAATAATAATAACATTAAAGAATGAACTCAAATTACCATCAAACACTGCTTAATCACATCTATAAAAATAGATATTAGCTGAAATGTTTATACAACTGATTTATTGGCAATGAGCATCACTAAGAGCTGACAGCCCATTTGTGGATCTCCGATCTCCTTGTTCCTAAATCTTTTTTCAACAATTCATTTATATCAAACTCCATTGATGGCTAAAAACTGGGCAGGACATCAATATCTGTTCTATGGACAGATCAAGAAGTCTACTAGAAAGCAAGTTTCAAAGAAACAGAGTTCTTAAATTGATCCTTAAAATAAGAATAATTTACCCAGCTAAAATCTAATAGTAGCCATGAAAATCTTTTGAAAATCAATCTCTTAGCATGCCATACCTCCAAATAGGCAAAACCCATTAGTACATTTGTTCCATTCGTACATGTCTCCCACTGAATATGTATGGTTAGGCACTTAAATAGTTTTGCATATGGGGGGGAGGGGAGGTTACTTTATTTTGATATGATGAAAGCATGTAATTATGACTTTCTATTTACTTGCAAATCAAATCATACTTTTTTTTTTTCTTTCAACTCACTTCTATAACCCAGTAATTTCTTACTTATCATTCCTTTGGGCCTTTATTTTGATTTTTTTCACTTACCTAAAATTTGTTTATCATCATTAACCTCATCAGAAAGCTGCTTGGACAAAAAATTCTGCTGAAAAATATGAGCATGGAAGCAACCACTGCATTAGCGTTAATGCAGCTGAAATCACAGACCACTTGTACCTGATAGACAGAAATTACTATTTCTAAAAATATGCTCAGGCTTAGCAGGTAGTGTCAAGGCAACATGTGCGCAATCAATTGCTTCTACCACATTAGGAAGCCCAACAACCTGAGACAATGCAATTTTACTGCTTGCAGTGCTGTTCTGGTTTTAGAAAAACAAGTACTTTTCAACCCAGCATTCAAAACTTCATTGAAATGTTTTGAGAAGGTAAATGGAATACTCAAAATTCTGATGCTCCTCTTTCAAACTTTGGGCCCTGTTTTACTAAGCTGCACTAGAGGCGCATTAGCGTTTTTAGCACACGCTAAGAATGCTAATGCATGCTAACTGTGTAGATGCCCATAGTATTTCTATGGGGGTCTACACAGTTAGCGTGTGCTAATTGTTTAGCACATGCTAAAAAATTCTAGCATACCTTAGTAAATAGGGCCCTTTGTGTATCAAGCAGCCTTGACTTGGAAAGCATTGCTGTTTGAAATTAGATCTAAAAAAAAGCTATGGGCACCGTTTATTTATTTATTTGTAACATTTATACCCCGCACTTTCCCACTCATTAGCAGGTTCAATGTGGCTTACATAGTAAATCAGGTTAACAAACTGATATAGGATGGATGCTGCTATAATATTGTAAGTAATGAGGTGGTCATTTATGTGTGAATTGGTAAGATAGGCAAAGAAGTACAATGGAAGAGTTGTGTTTGTCCATTATGTTCTTTAGTTTTGTTGTTGCAGAGATCAGGCATTTATGTTGGATCGGTAGGCTATGCCTTTTTAAACAGGTTAGTTTTAGTGTTTTCCGGAAGTTTAGGTGGTCGTTCATAGTTTTCAAGGCTTTTGGTAATGCGTTCCACAGTTGTGTGCTTATGTAGGAAAACTGGACACGTAAGTTGATTTGTATTTGAGTCCTTTGCAGCTTGGGTAGTGCAGATTTAGGTACGTTCGTGTTGAATCGGATGTGTTTCTAGTGGTGATTATAATGGGTCCTGCCAGAACAGCCTGGGCAGCGGTAGCCCAGATAGCACCCTCCCTATCTCAGACAGCCTGAAAATCCTCGGCGTTATAATGGACCGCAACTTAACACTAGAGAGACAAGTGGCATCCACAACAAAGAAAATGTTTCACTGAATGTGGAAACTCAAACGCGGTGAAACAATTCTTTCCGAGGGGAACATTTCGCAACCTGATACAATCAATGGTACTAAGCCATGTAGACTCTGCAATGGAATTTATGCGGGATGCAAAGAACAACCTTAAAGAAACTTCAGACCGCTCAAAACACGGCAGCTAGGCTTATCTTCAGAAAAACGCGATTTGAAAATGCAAAACCCCTTTGCGAAAAACTACACTGGCTCCCAATCAAAGAACACATTGCTTTCAAAATCTGCACTCTGGTTCCACAAAATTATCTACGGTAAAGCTCCGGGATACATGACAGACTTGATCGACCTATTATTACATTTGTACCCTGCGCTTTCCCACTCGAAGCAGGTTCAATGCAGCTTACATAGTAATAGGAATTACAGAGTATTGATAGAAAAAGTATAAGTTAAGTATAGTCGAATAACAAAAAATATAGCTAGAGAAAGGCAAGGGTGAAGGGAGTAGGAGAGGTATAAGCAAGTGTAGGCGAGCGCTGGAGGAGGGGTAGAGGAGGTGGGAGGGGGATGGGATACGGGATAAGCAAAGAAATTTTGTCTGATTACCTCCAGGTTACCGCCATGCAAGCCATTTCTGAGGGATTTCTCTTTCCCTCAGAAATGGTGCCCACTTGGGGTGGGACTACCACCGGCAGCTGCGGTGGGCCGATGGTAGTCCTGGAAGAGAGAGTGGTAAGACCTGGGTTGGATGTTTTCTGCAAAGATTTAGACGTCATATCAAAAATGTCCCCCTTAATGCTGCTGAATATCAATAGCCAGCTCAGTGTGGTTTAAGCAAGCAGAAGCCTCTCCTAACCATTTATACCACACTGAACATTGACCCCCCCCCCCCCCCTATATTTTCCCGCAGCACACATTTAAGCCACGATATCTGTTGCCAGAAGATGTGGTCAAGGTGACTAACATAGTGGGGTTCAAAATTAGTTTGTACAAGTTTCTGAGGAAAAGGCCCATAAAATAGTAGCCAGATAGACTTGGGAGAGTCATTGCCTATCTCTGGAAATGAGATATGAGAAATAAATCTACTTTTTGGTATCTTCCAGATACTTGTGACCCTGACCAGCCAGTGGGATGTTGGGCTCACTGGACTTTGATCTGACTCGACATAGCTTTTCTTATGATTATTTTCTATATTTTGTTTAGTTTAAGAAAATGTAGGTTACCAAGGAAGGTAATTTCCAAAAGCAGTTGTGGTAAACTAGTGTTTATATAAATACCTGTCCCAATTGCTCATAAACCTACGCATGTACAGCATGCATTTGCTTATTCAGAGACATTCCCTGTGGAGATTTAGGGTAGATGTTTGCTCTTTCAATCATACTTTTGAAAATATACACACATCCATATAAATGAAGCCCACAATTTTGTGTGTGGTAAAGGGCAGGTGTGAATATAACCATAAAGATTATCTGGGGTAAAGATTATGAGCATGCTTTCCTTTTGAAAATTCATAAAAAAGACTGCACATATATTTTTGGCATGCACTGTTATAAATGACCTGTTTTGTGCAGATTTTATAAAGATGAGAGGTTGTGTTATAGTCTGAGGCGTGATGATCTATGACTCAATGCTTTTTTCTTCAATGTGAACCATAAGCATCCATCCACACACAATATTTCCTCATACTAGGCTAATTATGGTTTCAAGTACTCATTTATCTCCCTTACAAAGATTTTTTAAACTATACATTGTGAACTGATGCATTATTAATGGAAAGTGGTATAACTCCAGAAGTTTGCTCCAGGTAAAGAGACAATGAGGGGTATAATCGAACGGGGTGCCCATCTCTAAGGGCACCCATCTCTAGGATGGCCCCATAAAGGGGCGGGGCAACCTGTATTATCGAAACAAGATGGACGTCCATCTTTCGTTTCGATAATACGGTTGGGGATGCCCAAATCATGAAATTTAGGTTGACCTTATAGATGGTCGTCCCTGGTTTTCGGCGATAATGGAAAGTGAGGCTGCCCATCTCAGAAATGACCAAATCCATGCCATTTAGTTGTGGGAGGAGCCAGCATTCGTAGTGCACTGGTCCCACTAACTGAATGGAAAAAGCCCTTCCCTTACCGATCTGTAAAGGAACGGGCATGTATGAAGGAAATTGCATGCAAATGAGCTGCACGTCCAAAATGTGGATGTTTCTGTGAGAAGGATGTCCATGCCTTTAGCTATGCCTCTGACACTCTTTATTTATTTGGATTTTAGATCACAAGTAGCAGCAGTGGGATTTGAACTAGCCACCTCTGAATTGCAAGACCAGTGCTTCAGCCACTAGACCAATCCTCCACCTTACTCCACTCCCTTGAAATTTGGCCGTACCTGTGGGGGGGGGCAGTTGAGGATGTCCAAAATGATTGAAAGAAGGACATCCACGCCTTCATTATGCCTCCGCTGACACACACATACCTCCCCCCCCAGGGCCCTGCATACTGCCCTCTCCCCCCCCCCCCACAGGGATGGCCAAATTTCAAGGGAGTGGAGTGGAGGCATGGCAGAGTGGCCTAGTGGTTAGAGCACTGGTCTTGCAATCCAGAGGTGGCCAGCTCAAATCCCACTGCTGCTACTTGTGAGCCAAAATCTAAATAAATAAATAAAGAGGGTGTTGGAGATATAGCAAAGGCATGGATGTCCTTCTCATATAAACATCCACATTTTGGATTCAACTGCCATTGCAGGGACAGAGGCATAGCAAAGGACATACTCTAAACAAAAAAAGACAAAAGTTTTTGAAGTTGTTTTTTTGGGGGGTGGGAGGTGGTTAGTGACCACTGGGGAAATCAGGGGAGGTCATCCCCGATTCCCTCCGGTGGTCATCTGGTCAATTCGGGCACCTTTTGATGCTTGGTCGTGAAAAAAAATGGACCAAGTCTTCCAAATGCTCGTGAGGGACACCCTTCTTTTTCCCATTATCAGCTGAGGACGCCCATCTGTTAACCACACCCCCATCCCGCCTTCGGTACACTGCCAACACGCCCCCTTGAACTTTGGTCATCCCCGCAACGGAAAGCAGTTGAGGACGCCCAAAATCAGCTTTTGATTATGCCGATTTGGGTGACCTTAGGAGAAGGACGCCCATCTCCCGATTTGTGTTGAAGATGGGCGCCCTTCTCCTTCGAAAATAAGCAGGAATGGGTCCTTTGACATTCAATATCAATATTATGAAGATAACATTTGTTTTAACTGTAATGTCCATCAACAGCTAATTGGTAGGTAGGAGGACTCTGTGTCAACTTTTAACACTTGTTTTGAGATATTCCAAGATGAATGTATATCTCGTGATGAATATGGTGGTCATTTTATAAGTGCTATTCACACTTTAAACATCCCAGTCCCGGTACGTCTATGTTTTTGTGGCCAAAACAAATAAGGTGGTATTTTACAAAAGGGCAGGTTAAGACATAATGTCTAGGGCTGACAGAGATGTATTAGGGGCAGTACAGGGGTATGTCATGGACAGGGTGACTTTCTCTAGGTCCACCCCCGATTCCAAATAGCACATTGATGTACAGGCAACACAAGATCAACATTGGGATTTAGATCACCTTTACATCATGAATAAGTGCCACCACAGTGTGCCCCTATGAATGGAACCACTTTTTAAATTTGTAGACCATGTTTTACACCCATTCATTCCACTTATTGATTCTTACATGAGAGACTCAGCATATATTATCAATCTTCTGGAAGAATTTGATGGGGATTTCGATAATGTGATCTTGGTGACCTTAGATATAGATGTGTATCAACATATAGTGTGTATCAACAACTAGAAAAACTAAAGGTGGACAAAGCCATGAGACCGGATGGGACCCCAGGATATTGAGGGAGCTCAGAGAGGTTCTGGCGGGTCCTCTTAAAGATTTGTTTAATAAATCCTTAGAAATGGGAGAGGTTCCAAGGGATTGGAAAATGGCGGAGGTGGTCCCTCTTCACAAAAGTGGTGATAGGGAAGAAGCTGGAAACTACAGGCCGGTAAGCCTCACTTTGATTTTTGGAAAAGTAATGGAAGCGATGCTGAAGGAAAGGATAGTGAATTTCCTGGAAGAAAATGAGTTGCAAGATCTGAGACAACATGGTTTTACCAAAGGGAAATCGTGCCAAACGAATCTAATTGAATTCTTTGATTGGGTGACCAGAACCTAACCTTTCGAACATATAGACTGCCCCAATCTGCCTGACCTATCAGATTGACAGTACATTTGTCTCTTAGATTGTAAGCTCCTTGAGCAGGGACTGTCCTTCCATGTTAAATTGTACAGCGCTGCGTAACCCTAGTAGCGCTTTAGAAATGTTAAGTAGTAGTAGTAGAATTGAACCGTGGACGTGCTACAGATGTAATCTACTTAGATTTCAGCAAGGCTTTTGACACGGTTCCCCACAGGAGGCTCTTAAATAAACTGGATGGGCTGAAGATAGGACTCAAAGTGGTGAACTGGATTAGGAACTGGTTGACGGACAGGCGCCAGAGGGTGGTGGTGAATGGAGTTCGCTCGGAGGAGGGAAAGCTGAGTAGTGGAGTGCCTCAGGGATCGGTGCTGGAGCCGATTCTGTTCAATATATTTGTGAGTGACATTGCCGAAGGGTTAGAAGGTAAAGTTTGCCTATTTGCGGATGATACTAAGATTTGTAACACAGTGGACACCCCGGAGGGAGTGGAAAACATGAAAAAGGATCTGAAAAAGCTAGAAGAATGGTCTAAGGTTTGGCAATTAAAATTCAATATGAAGAAATGCAAAGTGATGCACTTAGGGAGTAGAAAATCCAAGAGAGGCGTATGTGAAGGTGGTGAGAGTCTGCTAGGTACGGATGGGGAGAGGGATCTTGGGGTGATAGTATCTGAGGATCTGAAGGTGATGAAACAGTGTGACAAGGTGGTGGCCATAGCTAGGAGGTTACTAGGCTGTATAGAGAGAGGTGTGACCAGCAGAAGAAAAGAGGTGTTGATGCCCCTGTACAAGTCGTTGGTGAGGCCCCACCTGGAGTATTGTGTTCAGTTTTGGAGGCCGTATCTTGCTAAGGATGTAAAAAGAATTGAAGCGGTGCAAAGAAAAGCTACGAGGATGGTATGGGATTTGCGTTACAAGACGTATGAGGAGAGACTTGCGGACCTGAACATGTATACCCTGGAGGAAAGGAGGAACAGGGGTGATATGATACAGACGTTCAAATATTTGAAAGGTATTAATCCGCAAACAAACCTTTTCCGGAGATGGGAAGGCGGTAGAACGAGAGGACATGAAATGAGATTGAAGGGGGGCAGACTCAAGAAGAATGTCAGGAAGTATTTTTTCACGGAGAGGGTGGTGGATGCTTGGAATGCCCTCCCGTGGGAGGTGGTGGAGATGAAAACGGTAACGGAATTCAAACATGCGTGGGATAAACATAAAGGAATCCTGTGCAGAAGGAAGGGATCCTCAGGAGCTTAGCCTAGAATGGGTGGCAGAGCTGGTGGTTGGGAGGAGGGGCTAGTGCTGGGCAAACTTATACGGTCTGTGCCGGGGCTGGTGGTTGGGAGGCGGGACTAGTGCTGGGCAGACTTATATGGTCTGTGCCAGAGCCGGTGGTGGGAGGCAGGGATAGTGCTGGGCAGACTTATACGGTCTGTGCCAGAGCTGGTGGTGGGAGGTGGGACTGGTAGTTGGGAGGCGAGGATAGTGCTGGGCATACTTTTACAGTCTGTGCCAGAGCTGGTGGTGAGAGGCGGGGATAGGGCTGGCCAGACTTATATGGTCTGTGCCCTGAAGAGGACAGTACAAATAAAAAAGTAGCACATATGAATTTATCTTCTTGGGCAGACTGGATGGACCGTGCAGGTCTTTTTCTGCCGTCATCTACTATGTTACTATGTTAGATGCATTTTATACTAATGTTCTGCAAGCTGAGGCCTTAGCAATTATTCAAAATAAGTTAAAGAAAAGAAATTTGCTGTATTCCCAATCTCTTCATTACTACTTTGGCAACCATTGCTCTTACCCAAAAATATATTTTTCAACAAATTAGAGGAACTGCTATGGGTTGAGCAATGGACTAGATGTTACAAATTTATACGTAGCACACTTTGAAGAAGTATTTTTGAAAAAGAACATCCATTTATGATGTCTTTTTACTGTGGAGAGGTGATGTCACCATACCTTTTATTTTTTACTAGTGTTTGAACACATGTGATAAGAATCTACACTTTAATATGCAGTATGATACGCCAGATTGTGCATTTAGATATCCTTATCAAAAAGACTCAGTATCAAAAATCCAGTAGTGAACATGGCCATTTTTGAACCTGAAAAATGTTATCACCCCCATCCTCTGGTACTTCATGGCTTGTCTTGCACTTCTCTTTGAGCACTCCTTGGCTCTTCTGGAACATTTCCTTCATGTTCCTCTCCAGATCTCCTATTTCTCTCACTGTTTCACTTTTCATGTTATCTCTCTGCTGTTTCCCAATTTATTCTATACCCAAAAATGTAAGTCCAGGAAATGTATTTTGGATATAGAATAGAGGATCTTTATTGGGAACCAGGTCTCTATGATTTGTTTGTTTTGGTCATTTCTGCTGTATTTTTTCCATTTATAACCTTGTGGCGAATCGGTTCTTCACTTTTCAATTTTTTATTTTTTTTATATTGTGAATGATTTTGGTCTATTGCTTTATGTAATTCTTTTAGATTTTCAGTTTTAACCTGAATTGTTGTTTTGAAGATATGTCCTGTGTGATTATTTGTGTAATAACTGGTTTTTGTTTGGTATATTATTTGTAGTATTTTATCTAGGCCAAATGTTGTGCTGTATTTTATCTAGATTATAGGGCATGTTTACTAAGCCACACTATACAGCTAGCACAGACATACGGTACCAACCAGCACATTATAATATTCCCATATTAGCTGCTTCTCATGTGTGGGGATGAGATCTTGGTGGGTCATGGGCAGGGATGAGGTGTGGTTGGCAATGAAACTAGCGTGAAGGAGAGCACTGTGCATTAGCTGTCATGTCTATTGATAGCACTTCTGTATCTAACACCACCAGCAGTCCAGTAATGCAGCCATGGCCAGAGGGAAAAGCTCCTCCTATCCTCCAACTCAAGCCCTCCCAGATCATCCCCTTGATGAAGCCCCATCTCAAGATTAAACAATAATACACTAATAATTTCTTATCAAATTGTTCTTGAAAGCTCACTTAATAGCACACCTTTGTTCTTTTCTATTGAATTTGGTTTTCCATACACTGTCTTGCAGGGCCTCCAAGAGGGAGAGGCAGGGGGGACAAAATTCCCCAGGCCCGGGCCTCCAAGGGAGGCCCGGCACCAGGGTCAGGCCGCCGGCGCTGCAGTCCCCGGTCTCACCTGCCTGCCCTCGGCTCCATCGGCCACCGGGCCCCCCTGCATTAAAATTAGTAGCGCCTCAGCTCCGTTTGGAAAGGCAGATCGCCTCCCTTCGGGCCCTCCCTGTGTCCCACCCGTGCGGAAACTGGAAGTTACATCAGACGAAGGCGGGACACAGTCAGGGAAGGCCCGAAGGGAGGCGATCTGCCTTTCCAAACGGAGCTGAGGCACGCGCTGCCGATTTTAATGCAGGGGGCCTCGTGGCGGACAGAGCCAAGGGCAAGCAGGTGAGACCGGGGACTGTAGCGGCGGCAGGGGGGGCCCGGCGAGGGCGTCGGCGGGAGCATGAGGGCGTCAGCGGAAGAGGGCGACCTTGCCCCGGGCCCGGCTTAGTCTTTCAGCGGCCCTGCCGTCTTGTGTGTTCATCCATTAGGCGGTATAGTAAGAAATTCAATAAACATATACATTTATAAAAACTGAAGGCATCTTTGGCCTGCATGATAAAACTTGAACTTCATTTGTTCTGTTGTAACTGGCAATAAATTAAGGAGACATTCCAGTTTCAGATTTGCCCCATTCATTCATATACAAGCATCAATATTCATCAAGAAAAATGAGTGCAAAATGGAAATAAATGTCTACACAGCAGTGAATACTGACACAGTCGAAGAAAAGGGAAGCAAAACTTTCATGTATGATATCAGTTTATAATTTTAAATGAGCAGCGAAACACTTCCGAGCATTTATGGCATATCTTATTTCCTGGATCAACATGGGATTTCTGCCAAGCTTCAGATTATTTACCCAGCCTTTGAAGTGTTTGCATAGCCTTGTGGTGGCTGCCATTTAAAGAGCAAAAATAGTGAAGAATATTTTATAATACAAGTAAATTTACTCCTTGATCCTTGTTATGTTCATAAGGATTTTGTCTGCAATATCTTTGCACAAGAAAAGCCAAGCCACTGCAAATGCATCTGTGCTATCATCCATGCTAGGTAGTAAGAAAGAAGAGTTCATGATTTCCTCTATAAAATGTTACAATTTCACGTTTCTCTGTGATTTAACAATACATAAAAGAATTATTTCCTAAAGCAAGGGTTCACAACCCTGTCATTGACACACATCTAGCCAGTCACATTTTCAGGATGCCCACAACGAATATGTTTGAGATAGATTTGCATACAGTGGAGGCAGTGCATGCAAATTTAGCTCATACATTTTCATTGTGGATACCTTGCATAATAATATAGTAACAGATGGCAAATAGAGACCAGCATGATCCATATATTCTGCCCAGCAAGCTGGCTAGAGTGGTATCTGCCACTGCGCAGAACATGCAGGTCACACTCCTCTATGTCATTTGTTTTCCTTTGATCCCATCCTGTTGCTAGATAGGGATATTTTATATTTATTCTGTGCCATTTTCAATTCTGTTACTGTTTTGTCTCAACCATTTCCCTCAAGAGGACATTCCAGGCATCCACCACCCTTTTAGTGAACAAATATTTCCTGATGTTGGTTTTGAACTTACCTCCTTGCAGTTTCATGTCTTTTGTTTCTATAGGGGGTCTTTTACTAAAGGTAAGCTCACATTACCTGCAGCAGGGCCCATAGGAATAAAATGGACCCTGCTGCAGATAACTTGAGCTAATCTTTAATAAAAGACTCCCCATAGTTTCCTCATCTTTGAAAAAGATTTGTTTGCCCTTTGAGACCTTTCCAAGAGTAATTCCCTAACATATTGGGCATTACTAAGTAGTGTCAGTTCCCATGAGGATTACTGGGGGGAAGTGTGGGATATCCCAGGGTGGGAAGAGGCCCAGCCCAAGGAGAATAGTCTAAGAAATAAAGTGCAGAGAGATCGGGCTCAAGTCCTGTTGAGTGACAGGGGATAAGGCGTTTTGGGAGGTTATAAAGTTTAGAGTCATACGTAACAGAGGTTTTTTGTTTTTCATTTTTTGGTTGCATGAGTGTCCCCTCCAAGAGACCAGGAGGAGAAAAGGGGAATCCCGAAGGAAAAGGTGACCACTGGCTGTAAAGGGAGATGGCTACTCCATAAATTGGCTATGGGGAATAAGAGTGTGCTACAGGTGGGTAGAGGAGAATCCCAGCCAGGGAGTAAGGGGAATAGAGCTAGGGAGAGCACGTCCCAAGAATCAGGATGGATCCAGAAGAGGGGATCACCACTGGAGAAGGGTCTGACTAGGAAGTCTGAGTCCACTGGAAATGAACTTGTGTTGAAAGGAGAAATAGCCTTTGGGTTTTCCACACCTTTTGGGGATAAACATGGACTAGAGGCCCGTTCATATATATATTGTCTGAACCCAGGAAGATCACTGTAAATAAACCTGAGAGTGGTACAGGAGTTCCCTGAGAGGAATATCAGATGACTTGGAACTGGACTTGGATGTGTTTGAATTACTGCCGTTGCAGACTTTACAATAAAGAGTTGAGTTCATTTTGCCAAAACTACTGTGTACAGTGTGGTGGTTTGGAGAGAGAAAGATTTGGGGCCATAATCCAGCCCAAATGAGGGTTATAGTTTTCGAAACTCCCTAGATTGCAATTCCATAACTGGCAGCCCACTCCCAAGCTCATCTGGAGAGTGACCTGAACCTGTGAGAGAGTGATAAGTGATGGAGTGTAGTTGAATCCAGGGAATTGTCCTTGTCAGCCCAGATCCAAGGGAACTGAGCCTAGCCTAGGGGTGAAACCCGGGCTACACATGTATTTAAACGTCTGTGTCAAATCATGCTCTCTCTTGATTGTTGTGGTTGTCCGGGTCACATGTGAGTAATTGGAATTGATGTTTCAGCCACAGCACGATGGCTGAAACTCATTTTCACTTACTCAGATGCAACAAGATCTGGATAACCACAACAATCATGACGCCAGCCATGGAAGCTTAAGAGAACACATGCTCTCTCTTCTTTCTTATAGGGTATATATATTTAGGTCTTCAAGTCTTTTCTCATACTTCTTCTGATGCAGACTCCATACCATTTTGGTGGCCTTCCACTGAACCACTTCAAGTCTTTTTATATCCTTTGTAAGATACGGCCTCCAAAACTGAATACAGCACTCCAAGTAGAGCCTCACCAATGGCTTGTACAGGGTCATTATAACCTCCCCTCCCTTCTGATGGTAATGCCTTTTTATATGCATCCTAGCTTCCTTCTGGCTTTTGCCACTGCCTTGTCACATTGTTTTGCTATGTTGAGATCCTCAGACACCATCACCCTGATATCCCCCTTCTGTTCCATACACATCAGGACCTCTCTTCCTAATCTATTCAGCTCTTTTGAATTTCTGTGACCAAAATGCATCACTCTGTATTTCTTTGCATTAAAGCTTAACTGCCAAGTTTTAGCCTATGCTTTTAGTTTCTGTAGATCACATCTCATATTGTCTACTCTCTTGCAAAGCTTTATGTCATCTGCTGAAAGGCAAACTTTTCCTCCTGTCCCTTCAGCCATACCACTAACAAAGACATTGATCAGAACTGGTCCTGGGACTGATCCCTAGAGCACACCCCTACTACTCAGAAAAAAAGCAAGAAATAAAATGTATCAGCTTGGAGATCCTCTTTATTGCAGTGCTCAGCTCCATGAGGCAGTATAACCAATGCATGACCCATACCCATGTGTGTCTAAAAGTAGGATTTCAAATGCCTGTCCCTACCATTTATAACTCTGTGATCTCTCCCTCTACAAATACTTACTTTTAATTCAACATAAGAACGTAAGACCATAAGAATAACCATACTGGATCAGACCAATGGTCCATCTAGCCCAGTTTCCTGCTTCCCACAGTGGCCAATTCAAGTCACAAGTACATGACAGAATTCCAAATAGTAGCAAGATTCATGCTACTGATCCCAGGGGCAAGCAGTGGCTTTCCCCATTTCTAGCTCAGTAGTAGACTATGGACTTTTACTCCAGCAACTTGTCCAACCATTTTTAAACTCAGATATGTTACTTGCTCTTACCTCATCCTGTGTTAATGAGTTCCAGAACGTAACTATGCATTGAGCGAAAAAAATATTTCCTCCTATTTGTTTTAAAAGCATTACCATGTAACTTCATTGAGTGTCACCTAGTCTTAGTACTTTTTGAAAGAATAAACTATTGATTCACATTTACCTGTTCTACACCACTCAGGATTTTGTAGAGCTCAAGCATATCTCCCCTCAGCCGTCTCTTTTCCAAGCTGAAGAGCTCTAACCTCTTTAGCCTTTCCTCATATGAGAAGAGTTCCATCCCCTTAACCATTTTGGCTGCCCTTCTTTGAACCTTTTCTAATTCCGCTATATCTTTTTTTGAAATGCAGTAACTAGAATTGCAAAAATAATACTCAAAGGTTGCACCATAGAGCGATACAGAAGCATTATAGCATTTTTAAATATTATTTTCTATCCCTTTCCTAAGAATTCCTAACATTCTGTTTGCTTTTTTGGCTGCCACCGCATACTGAACAGAAGAATTCAGGGCCCCTTTTACTAAGAGACGGTAAGCCCAGTGTGGGCTTATTAGATTGTAAGCTCTTTGAGCAGGGACTGTCTTTCTTCTATGTTTGTGCAGCGCTGCATACGCCTTGTAGCGCTATAGAAATGCTAAATAGTAGTAGTAGTAAAGCTCGCTAAACAAGAAGTCCCGCCAGGCTACCGCAGCAGCCTGGCAGTACTTCCCAACCTTAGTGCTCCGTCATATCTGACGCTACAAAAATATATTTATTTTTGTAGCGCCGGAGTGCCACACGCTGCCCAGTTACTGCCAGGTTAGCATAGGAGCCATAACCGCCAATAGGTGGCAGTAAGGGTTCCCCCCCCCCCCCCCGAAATGGCTGAAAGGCAATTGCTTTACTTACCACGTTGCCATTTCCTGCAGGAAAGAGAGACTTCCCTTTTACCCGCTGCGGTAAAAGGGGGCTTCAGTGCGTAAAAAACACATGCCGACGCCAGTGCAGACCCCCTTTTTGCTGCAGCTTGGTAAAAGGGGCCCTCAGCTTATTGTCCATGATAGACTACAGTCACTGTTTAATATTTCTTTATCAATAGCACAAATAGTACATGTAACTAGCACATGTATTATCAAATTTAACTGAAAATTGATAATAAATCAGAAGCACAGTTAGATTTAAATTGGTGTCTGAGCTGAGAAATGTTTGCATTAGTTGAGAAAAAAAGGCAATGTATTTCTCTTATATCCTTCCTAGCTTTCTTCGCTGCATATATTAACTTTATGCCAAGAGACAGAATAATTTCACCATCTGCTTTCATTAGTTTTTCAGCTCTAAATATAGCATATATTGTAGGATTATTAGAAAACTTTTAGCACTCACAATCTTTTGGGAATTCACAATACCCCATTCTTCAATAAAGTGATTTTGAAAATCTAACAGAAAAGAGGAAATAGGTTTTACATTTCATAAAGATAAAAAAAAAGAAGCCCTGGTAATTTGTGGAGAAATTAAGACTTTGATATGGGAAGGGTTTGATTTGGATAGCTTTGGGAATTATCATGTTATTTTAGTTTCCTCTTCTAATCATCCACATTTTCCCATGGATAAAGCTTGAGGTGCATATTCAAAAGGATTAAAGGACTTATGGGGGGAAGTTATCAAAGTGTTATAAAATGAGGAAAGGTTACAGCTGGGGAAAGGTGCATGAAGGGCCTTGAAAGGGGCTCTTTTTTAGAGGAGCTTGATTGGGGGGCTTGACTGGGGACACATGATGGTGGATCTCAAATGGGGGCAGGGAATTCGACTGGGGGTTCATCGTGGGAGGGTGTGTGCTGGGTGGGGGGGGGGGGCACTGTTATCACATTACATCTGAGTGCTGCTTGCCCTTTTAAGATGTGGCCCAGCAGCATCAAGCTTTATTTTACTAGCTATACCACAGCTTGCAGTGTGCAGTTGGTACATACCACAAGGCACAGTATGTGATTTACATATTAATGAGCTGTTTTACATGTATTTGCATGTTTTGCATCTCATTACTATGCTCTCTGCAGTGACTTAAATAACACAGCATTAGAGTAAGACAGACTTTACTAGTGCCTTTTAAGTTGTGTTGAGGGGCAAATAATGTGGGTTACTGCTCTCCTACACCTTGGTCACTTCACCACTTAGGGGCCCTTTTACGAAGCGGCAGTAAGCCCAATGCGGGCTTACTGCTTGCTAAAAGGGAAGTACCACCGAGCTACTGCAGCAGCCCGGTAGTAGTTCCCTCCCCCAGCGAGTAAATAATTTTGGGGGTTTTTTTTTTTCAGAATTCAGGGCTGGCCTAACTTTTGGCTGGTCATTTCATTGTCTGGCTAAATATTATTAATTTAAAAGGAGGAGGGCCTGGGAATGCTTCCGTGTAGAGTGAAAAGTAGTGCAGATAGAGCCTGATATTCTGTGAAAATGTTATCCTTTTAAATAGAACATCACAAATAGTTGTCCTAATTTAACCCCCTCCCCTCCCCCGTTTACTAAGCTGTGCTAGTGGCTTCCACACAGCAATGAGCCCATTCAAAGTGAATGGGCTGTGTCAGCATTATCGCACTGTCAGCTGCTAGCGCAACTTAGTAAACAGGGAGATTAAATTGACAATTCATCAATTAAAGTTCAGGACAGCATATACAGTGGTCCTACTTAAATAGAGAGGCTGGCTGTAAACCTAACATAAAGATAAACAGATAAATCATCTGCTTACTTTTATATCTTGGCTGCCCCACTGAATTGTGCTTTAGCACTCTATGGCCCATATTTTAGAAGCTCTATTCATGTTTTGGATATCTGAAAACCAGCATTTAGACACCCAAATCCTGATTTTATAAAACCAGGAAATGAACATCTAAAACTACATTACATCCTAATGGCAAAGGGGCATGGTCTGGGTGTGTTTTGCATGGAACTAGGGTGGGACCAAAATATAAACAGAAGGGGAAGGGACACAGAAGTACCTACTGTACCTGAATTTATAAGACATCTTTAAGTGTGGTGGTTCTTGTAGTGGTACACCATTAAGTACAGTGGGGTTTTATCTGTTCCTGGAGGGCTCACAATAACATATAACAAAATTAATGTGGGATTTGCACCTGGATCCCATTGTTTAAAATCCACTGCACTGACCACTAGGCTGCCCCTCTGCTCTACAGGAATGTCTGTGTGGCCATGTTTATAGAAATAATGACAGTCATTTTTATGCTTTTTTGGTATTCATATTTTTGGCATTTCATTTTGGAAATAAGCTGATAATTTTGGACATCTTCAACACATGAACATCCTTCTCACGCATTTTCAAACAGAAATCCCAACATTTTTCCTGTTCAAAAATGGCTGTGAGATGGACTCTTTTTTTGGACGTTAGGAGCGGGACGTCCCAATTCTGACTTGGGTGTTCTTTCAAAATTTCCACTCTGGGTATTTTTCTATTCCTGGAGGGCTTAGAATTAAAAATCTTAAAGAGATGATTTGAACCTAGGTCCCTTAGCTCTCTGCTCACTGCTTTAACCAATAGGCTAATCCTCAACTGTGCCTGGAGGTCCATTTGGACATTTTATGACATGGCCTTTGTTATCAGGCTCAGATGATCATGTTTTACAAAATAATTCTTGGTTCAAATTCACTCTATATTTTACCAGACCTCAGCAGTACCACTCCAGCAGCTCACAATCTCATCACTGCCCAAGCTTTATGCACCATATCATCACTTGTCTATTGTTGACTGTAAAATTTCTAAGAGCTTGTCCAATATTTTTTTAACTCCAAATTACCGCTGTTCTTAATCATTAACTTCAAAAAGTGAGATACTTTCACCTTGTGGTACACCGCATAACATCAGCCAGTCACTTGACATTAGATTTCCTCAAGTAACTGTTAAAGTTCGATGTTTCAGAAAACCCTCACACCAGGTATTCACAGTTCCAGAAATACCAATGTCATCCAGGCGGAATACCGTAATATCATGATTGACTAAATCAAAGACAGCAGATACATCTTATTTATTTATTTATTATTACATTTGTATCCCGCTCTTTCCCACATACAGCAGGTCCAGTGCGGCTTACATAGTAAAAGAAAGCATCTTACATGATAAAGAATACAGTAAAAACAAGGAAATGTAGGAACAGTATTATAAATTGTGATGATCATAACTACTTACATTATGAAAGGCATTACAAAGGACATGTGAAAAGAATGTAATGAACTAGGATAGGGAAGGTAGACAAGGATATGATAAGTGAAAGGGAAGGAGAATGGGAGGGAAATGGTAAAGGATGGAGGGAAGAAGATGAGGGATTGAGTATAACATTGAGGTCAGAGTAAGCATCGACGTCTTAGCAGGAATATTGTAGGTGATCTAGTGGAATTAAGCTGGTCCATTAGGGTAAACTTGCTTGAAAAAATGGGACTTTAACATTTTCCTGAAAGGTAAATAGTTATTAATAGCTCGGATGGGTCTTGGGAGAGCATTCCAAAGTTGACTACCCAGAAAGGAGAAACTGGATGCATAGTATGTTATCTATCCATAGTCTCAGTTCCATCAATATTGCTGCCAGTACAGTTTCTGTACTAAATTCATCATGGAATCCAGACTGAGGATCATCTAGCAATCGATAATTTGTCAAATAATCTTGCATTTCTTTAAGCATATTTCTGAACTAAATTCTGAAAAGTCCTGCTTGAAATTAGATTGAATTTAGCAAACCACAGTCACCCATACTACCTAACATCCCCTGTTCCTTCTCCCTCCTCCATTTCATCAAGGATGTTTTCCCCAGTCACATCCACCTGACACTCTACTTTCAATTTCCTAATCTTTTCTTGAAAAAAACTGTGCAGGATCATCTGCCTTCAAATAACAATCTTTAATCCTGTCTGGAACTTTATTTTATTTTTGTATTCACTAAATTATAATTTTCCTCAATTAGGTCAGAGTAATATTTATGCTTTTCCTTTATAGTCATTAATTTAGATTCCCTTAAGAATCAATGGCACAGATCAATATCTAAGCACAGCACTTAAAAACGTTTGCCAAACATAGGGACCCTTTTACTAAGACACGCCTAAAAGTGGCCTACACTGGTGTAGGTGTATGTTTTGGACGTACACTGGATCATTTCCTCAGCGCGCCTGGAAAAAAGGCATTTTTTTGTGCTGGAAAATGGACATGTGGCAAAATTAAAACCAGCGCACGTCCATTTTTGGCCTGAGGCATTAACACCACCCGTTGACTTAGTGGTAAGGCCTCGCATGCTAACTGGGCAGTAAACGCCACGTGGTAGAAAATAAAAAATATTTTCTACCGCATGTTTTGGGCATGCCAAAAATGGAATTACCGCCCAGGGCACGTGGTAGCTGGGTGGTAGTGCCAATTTGAAGCACCTTGGATGTGCATAGGCATCTATGCACCTTAGTAAAAGGGCCCCATAGAGTTTAGACAAGACTGCATGGGGCTGTAAACAGAGTTAAAAAAGAAAGCCTCAAAGCTCCCACAGGCTACTAAGGCAAAAAGTCAAAAACAGCCTATCAATTAGAGTCCACTTTCATAATAGGCTTAATCACAAACCAGTAAACAATAGACAGTATGGATAAAACTCCACCTAATATGGAGAAAAAACAGATTTTCCCCCCAAAAAACGGTCAAACCAGCCAAATCACATACATTCTCTACTAAAGTCTACTTCAGAAATCAGACATAGAAAGCAAAAAAAAAAAATCACTAACCACCCCCCCCCCATCTTGTTAAAAACTCAGAGGTTCTTTTACGAAACTGTAGGAAAAGGGGGCCTGTGTTGTGCGTGTTTTTGACGTGCGCCGAGGCCCCCTTTTACCACAGCAGGTAAAAGGCAGGGTTTTTTTAAAAAGAAATGGGTGCACAGCAAGTGCTTCACTTGCCGTACATCCATTTCATGTGGGAGGACTTACTGCCACCCATTGAGGTGGTGCTAAGGGTTCCCGCTCTACCCCAGCGGTAACCGTACAGCACGCGGCACTGCCCGATTACTTGCTGGGTACAGAAATGGCACACGCTGGGGGAGGGAACTACCGCCAGGCTGCTGCGGTAGCCCAGTGGTACTTCCCTGTTAGCGAGCAGTAAACCCATGTAGAGCTTACCGCCACTTTGTAAAAGGGCCCCTCAAGCATTTAACTGCGTGTAATGTCAGTTCCAAGAAAAATTGTTGTCCGCAATGATGAGCTGTGACATATCCCACAAAGTTCAGAGGCACACTAGAAAGATGATCAAGAGAAACTAACCCTGATAAGAGCTGCTTGTTTCGCTGAGCTGCTTCAGGAGATGGAACTGAATACCGCCTCCTGAAGCAGCTCGGTGAAACAGGTGGCCCCTTTTTACTATTTTTTGCATGAAGCATATCCAGAACTTGATTTTTGGGAGGTCTCAGGGTGGACTGGGGGAATAAGAATTTTCTCTCAGTTCTCCCCCCCCCCCCCCCCACACCACCACATTGTTGGAAGGGGAGGTTGTGCACCTCCAAGCATTTTGTGCTATTTTTTGGTTTTAAAAAAAAGCACTTTTACAAGGTCACTTTGCACTTTAGTACATAGGGCCCTAGAAAGCAATTTTCAACCAAACCATTTGGAAAGTGTCCCTCTTAAAATGCATTGTAGCCTTTTCTGTCTTATCCTGCAGTAGACAGGATTTATGAATCCATCTTGCTGACTTGTAAGTCATATTCATCATTAGTAGTGCATAGTCTGCAAAGACACAGCAATTGACTGGTAAGGAAATTTTGTTCCAGACTCCAAGGATGCTGGTTTTCACAAAGTAATACCTTATTTTTTATCAGTCGCTTTTCTCTATATAATAGTAATTAAGCCAGAGTTGATTTACAAATTGAAAAATCTAAAAAAACAAATTTCTTCAAGATCATATAGCAGGGGTAGTTATTAAGCTGTAGCAAAAGCTGAGCTTTTACACACTTTGATTTATCATGGGTGTCAGCAACCGGTAGCTTAGTATAGTACTATAACCAGAAGTTAATTTATTGGCGGGCCCAAGCATTTCCTCCCAAGTCCTCCTCCCACCCCCCACACTTACCTTCCATGTTCCCTGGGATCTAGTAGGGGTCCTAGCATCAATGATCATCTGTTGCTCCTACCCTTGCCACCAGTGGCATCAGTGACCCCTAGAAATTGTACTGTGAGACTACCACTAGGGGTCGCCTGTGGTATATTGCCCTTATACAGAAAGTAGCAGTACTATCTTTAGTAAAGTAACATAAATATCTTCGGTATGAGGAAGATATAGCATCACGTCTTCTACATAAATCCGTAATAAAAACTTTTGCACTTTTACAGAAACTTGACCCCTAGAAATAATATTGCGAGACTACCACTAGGGGTTTCCAGAACCATTTTGAAATTGTTGCTGGCAAGGACAGGAGCGACTTGGGATTGCCTTGGGGTGGGGCTAAGAATGAGGTGGGGGAGCCGTTTGAAAGGTGGATTCTGGATGGGGCTGGACCACTAAGGGAGCTTACAGGTGGGTGGGGGCTTCCCGGTGGAAGAACACCTCTGGGATGTCTGTCTTGGGGGGCATTGACTTGAGTGGGGCCTTGACTGGGGGAGAACCTTGATTTGGGGTAGACTTCAAAAGGAAGCTTTAAATTAGGAGAGGTGCTTCCAGAAGTACTTTTGTGGTTTGGGATAGGGGTTTGAGGAACCAGTATTAATGCTGGGTGGCCCCTTTAAGATGTGGCCTGCAAGCATTGGGCTGTGGCTTTGCAGCCTGAAGCTCTCAGAACTGTAAAATAATCCGAGCTGGTTCTAGTGTTAGTTTTCCAATTTTAACTTGGCTTGCGATGTTCAGCACAAGTTGCATAATGGATTTTATATAGTAATGAAGTATTTTGAATGCATTTGGATACTTTGAATCTCAGTACTATGTATTGCATGGTGACCCCAAAAAACTGTATTAAAGCACCAAATCCTTCATTATAGCCCTGGCTTTAACACGTTAAGGGGCAAATAATGTGCAGTTTAACCATAACACAGCTGTGTCGTGTCGAGTCTTATGTATTGCAGCAATAAATTAATGTGTTCATCCAATTGTCTGTTCAACCTGCTTCCTTCTCCCGCTTTGATGGTCTCAGTTATCCTTTGGTTACTAACCGGATAAGTACCACCACAGTCTGCCTGGATATCCAGCAGCACTATCCAGGTATGTACCATTGACTATCTGGGTTTGGTTCAATCAGTATAATTTAACTAGGCAGAAGCCTCTCCTGCATGGTTCAATTATTTTGAATATCGACTTCTAAGGGCCCTGTTTACTAAGGTGTGCCAGTGTTTTTATCGTGTGCTAAAATTAGCATGCACTAACTGTGTAGATGCCCATGGGGATATTATGGGTTAATACAACTCTAGCATGGCTTATTAAACAGGGCCCTAAGGGGTACGTTTACTAAGGTGTGTTAGCGTTTTTAGCGCACCTGTCAATTTAAGGCATGTTAAACGCTAGCATGCCTATACATTTCTATTGGCGTGTTAACGTTTAACACGTGTACACCATTTATGTACATTAAAAACGCTAACTCGCCCATATCGCCACTTAGTAAACGTGGAGGGGCATAATTGAACGGAAATGCCTATCTCCATGGGCGTTTATCTCCGAGAACGGGTCCGTGAAGGGGCGGGCCAAACCATATTTTCGAAAAAATGGACATTTTTGAGCTGGGTGTTTTGTTTTTTTTTAGCGATAATGGAAAGTAAAAACGCCCAGCTCAAAAACGTCCTAATCCGAGCCATTTGGTCGTGGGAGGGGCCACGATTTGTAGTACACTCACCCCCATGACATGCCAGGACACCAACTGGGCACTCTAGAGGTCAGTGTGGTGGACTTCAGACAACGCTCCCACATGCATAGCTCCCTTACCACGGGTGCTGAGCTCCCAACCCCCCTCCCCCAAAACCCACTACCCACAAATGTACAACACTACCATAGCTCTTAGGGGTGAAGGGGGCACCTACATGTGGGTACAGTGGGTTTTTTAGGCCTCCCATTTATCAGCACAAGTGTTACAGGTAGGGGGGGATGGGCCTGGGGCCACCTGGCTGAAGTGCACTGTGGTACCCACTAAAAGTGCTCCAGGGACCTGCATACACGCAGGCCTCTAGGACTTGTTGCTGCTGTATAACATTGGCACACCAGTTGACACCTGAAGACTAATCTCTCCAAAAACGTCCTTTATTGGAATAACCGCGTTTACTCACAGTTAACTGCAGATCAGAGGTTGTGCCCCACTGGCAACGAGTCTCCCTGGTACTGAGATTAGCAGTAGGTCAGAGCTGGCAGAATGCTGTACAATGCCCTCTTTCAGCCACATTCAAGGTAAGAACTAAGTTCTCTAACGTGGCTAACACAGGAAAGGGAACTAAAACTGGCTTACAAAAATGGCCACTACCGCATGGACTACAACAGGAAACACAACAGGGCACACTCTGACCCAGTAGGCAGGGGGAAAAGCATCATGGGAGAAGAGCCTACCAACTACCAACATCGTGAGACTGTAATACAAGCTAATGAAATCACGGAGCCCAATACCCTACACCCACCACAATGCAATGCTGATGTGACTCTGTACTGCACCTGAGAGCCACATCTGACCCAGGGAAAGGCTGTCAGAGGATCGAACACATTCTGCTGTCATGGAGGTGGGTACGGCATTTGAGGCTGGCATAGAGTCTGGAAAAAAAGTTTTTAAAGTGGGTTTTTTTGGTGGGGGGGGTTAGTGACCACTGGGGGAGTCCGGGGAGGTGATCTCTGATTCCCTCCAGTGGTCATCTGGTCAGTTGGGGCACTTTTTTGGGACCTGTTCGTGGAAACAAAGGGTCCAAAAAAGTGACCCAAAATCACGGTAAAAACGCCTTTTTTTCGATTATCAGCTAAAGACGCACATCTCTCCTCGGCCGATAACCATGCCCCAGTTCTGCCTTCACCACGCCTCCGACACGCCCCCTCAACTTTACCCGTTTCCGCGACGGATTGCAGTTGGAAACACCCAAAATCGGCTTTCGATTATACCGATTTGGGCGCCCACGGGAGAAACACGCCCATCTCCCGATTTGGGTCACAATATAGGCGTTTTTCTCTTTCGAAAATAAGCTGGATAGTAGGCATAAGTTTGTAAAATGCTCTCTTGATCGGTTGCTTGACATGTAGCTTTAATTACAACTTAGCATCCAGTACTACAAGTAAATATTACACTTCATGGCATATCTGAATCGCATTATCATTGACGTTTACTGAATCTGGAATTGATACTGTTGTAATTCTTCGCAACACTAAGATTTGTGGCTTCCTGTAATTCAGACTTAGGCCATTTGCCAGTAGCCAAGCGGAAAGAATTTTTATAACCTCAGACACTACACTTAAAGAAACAGTACTATCTTCAGTGTAAGGAAGATAAAGCATTCCCCCCACCCCCTTCTAAAAAAAAGTCACCTAAATTTAAGCATTTTTTTGTTTGGTGTGGGTAAGTGTATATTTAGGCAGGTAAATGACAGTAGCACACCTAAATGTCAATCTATGGTTACATGCTAAAATGGCTTTGGACTAGGTTCAAATTTGGGTGCCAAAAAAAATCTACGTGGAGCCCTATTCTATAAACTGCACTGCGAGTTGCGTGCCATTTATACAGTAGTGCTTAGAGCTGATTTCCACACCAAACTATGGGCGTGAAGATTTACACCAGCTGAAACATGGTGTAAATCCTGGCACACAAATTAAGTGCAGATCACTGGTATTCTGTAGCACAACGTACATCTTTAGTGAATACTCCTGACCTGTCCACACCCCTCCCAAGGCCACACCCTCCTTTACGTTGTGCACTACAAGGTTTGTGTGTAGATCATTACAGAATAGTGCATAGCAAGATGTACATGCAAATCCGAATTGTTCCCAATTAATACTGATAATAATTGATAATTGCTGCAGCTCCCTGTTCCTCCCACCCACAATCTATCAGCAGAGGTTTTGCTTTAAGCGCTAACCGCTCATTTAAAGCAGTATTAATTGGTTAAGTGCCACTGAAAATGACTGGTTAGCCCTGAACAGGCAATTTAACTGACCAGGAGTCATTTCTGGTGGGTTAAATCGCTTTAAATATCAAAACTCTTTAAATATCAAACTCCTTATTTTCTATTTTGTGATATGTCAGTTTTTGGAATATATAAATGCCAGAGCTGATCAGAGTATGGTGGTACTCAATTGAAATTTTTTCAGCTTACTTATTTTCAGCGCTTAGGGGGTACTCGGCTTGAAGAAGTTGGGAAACACTATTCTATAAGAACAATAATGGGCTCATTTTCGAAAGAGAAGGACAGCCATCTTTCGACATAAATCAGAAGATGGACGTCATCCCAGGGACATCCAAATCGGTATAATCAAAACCCGATTTAGGACGTCCCCTACTGCACTCCGTCACAAGGACAGCCAAAGTTCAAGGGGGCGTGTCAGAAGCGTAGCAAAGGCGGGACGTGGGCGTGCCTATCACTTGGATGTCCTTGACCCATAATCAAAAAAACAAGGACGTCCCTGACGAACACTTGGATGTTTTCACACGGACGTGCATTTTTAACGAATAAGGCACAAAATATGACCAGATGACCACCGGAGAGAATCGGGGATGACCTCCCGTTACTCCCCCAGTGGTCACTAATCCCCTCCCACCCTCAAAAAACATCTTTAAAAATATGTCTTGCCAGCCTGTATGCCAGCCTCAGATGTCATATTCAGGTCCGTCATAGCAGTATGCAGGTCCCTGGAGCAGTTTTAGTGGGTGCAATGCACTTCAGACAGGCAGACCCATCCCCATCCCCCCACTACCTGTTACATTTGTGGAGGAAACAGCGATCCCTCCAAAACCCACCAGAAACCCACTGTACCCACATCTGGGTGCCCCCCTTTACCCGTAAGGGCTATGGTAGTGGTGTACAGTTGTGGGTAGTGGGCAGGGGTGTGCTGGTAAATTTTTAACAATCGGCTCTTTCTCTGGACGTAGCCAGCTCTGCAGTTGGAAGGGCCAGGGGTGGCCGGGTGGGGGGGGGGGGGGGAGCAACACTTGCCTCTCTCTCCTTCCTCCCTTCGTGCGGGCACACTAGGCATACCTTTGCTGGCAACCAATAAATGGACTGCCACCACTCCCAACGTCTTGCTCTGAGCAGCATGCTGAAACTTCTCACACATGCTGGAGAAGTCCCAGCCTGCTGCTCAGAGCTGGAAACAAGGAGCTGGGAGCAGCAGCAGTCTATTTACTTGGCTGGCAGGGCTCAGCATCCCTACCAGCAAAGTAAAAGAGAATTCAGCAGGGGGCCCAAGCCCACATTTTGGGAGCCAGTTGTTAAAGTAGCCATGGAGGGCCCTACTTTAACAACCGGCTCCCAAAATTCTTAAAAACTTAACAACCGGCTCTTGCGAGCCTGTGAGAGCCTGCTCCAGTACACCACTGGTAGTGGGTTTTGGGGGGCTCAGCACACAAGGTAAGGGAGCTATGTACCTGGGAGCAATTTATGAAGTCCACTGCAATGCCCCCTAGGGTGCCCGGTTGGTGTCCTGGTGTCAGGGGGATCAGTGCACTACAAATGCTGGCTCTTCCCATGACCAAATGGCTTGCATTTGATCGTTTCTGACATGGGCGTCTTTGGTTTTGAAAATCGCCGAAAATCAGAAACAACCATGTCTAGGGACGTCCAAATCTAGGGACGGCAAAATTTAAGGATTGGACGTCCCTGACAGTATTTTCGAAATGAAAGATGGATGTCCATCTTGTTTCGAAAATACAGGTTTCCCCGCCCCTAGATTTCACCATTTTACAGGACATCCAAATTGCAATTTGGACGTCCCTTTCGAAAATGCCCCTCTAAGGGGTCCTTTTGCTAAAAATGCTAGCGTGCTTTTGTAAAAGAACCCTTAAGAGCAGAAAACAATATAAAGCAGACCAGCGGGTGTAAAAGTGAGCAATTTATTATAACTAATCATGCAATGTTGTCATGTTTTACCTTAATAGGTTGCGTCAGGGTTAGAGCTGTCAATTTAGACATATACAATAATTAAAAGCAATGTATCAATAATCTATATATATATAAAAGGCAACCCCAACGTTCTATGAAGCCTCCAGCCGGAAGTGTGAAGCGCCAGAGATATCCGGTTTCCCCATGAGTGAAGGAAAACAGCACAGCACGAAATCCCAGGAAACAGTGAAGGACTCAGAGGGGGGAGGGGAGAGAGATGCCCTCACTCTCTCTGTAACACAAACACAGCACAGCAGGAAACTTAACACTGAAGGACTGGACTCGGAGGGGGGAGGGGGAGGGAGAGAGGGCAGAGGGCAGGGACACTCCCACATGCACACTCTGAAGAAAACCTTGCTAGCCCCCGTTTCATTTGCATCAGAAACGGGGCTTTTTTACTAGTAAATTAATAATTGCATTCATAAAAATAAACTACATTTTAAAACAATAGATTATACAATTAAAAACTACATGAACAAGTATTCAGAAATGAAAATGGATATAAAGATATCAATAAATGTATAAGCACAAAAGCAATGTAATAAATGGAAAAATGAGTAGAGTAAAACTCTCTTTCCATGAGACACCAAGTAGTGTGACATGCAAAAAATTCCAAACTATATTCTTATTTGTTTAATCCAATGATATAAACAGATAAAATCAACACGTAAAAGGACCTATACCTAAAGGGGAGTACAAGCAATACTTCCCCAAATAGCAAAAAATCTATCCCCAAACCTATGGGTGATAAAAAGTAATTTAGAAAAAGGTTATCTAAAAATTGGTAACAAACTTAAAATGTTCAATCACATCAAATTTAGCCTGTGATACAGGAGCATAAATAAAAAAAAACTTTATTAACGATCTCAATACTCTGGGCCAAATTCTATAAATGGCACCTTAAAAATCAGCGCTGAAAAACCACACGGTTAGAGTGATTATATAAACTACACCTAAACTTTATAGAATATGCTCACGCACTGTTATTGTGACTAAACTTTAGGCACACTCATTAAGGCCACTTAAAACCATGCCTAAATACCTACACCTACGTTAGACACAGATCGGATACATTCCTTAATAGGGGTCCTTTAATGAAGCTGCGGCAAAAGGGGGCCTACACTGGTGTCGGTGTGTGTTTTGGACACGCACCAAGGCCCCCTTTTACTGCAGCAGGTAAAAGACAGGTTTCCCTTTCTTAAAGAAATCGCTATGCGGCAAGTTAACCACTTGATGTGCAGCCATTTTGGGGGGGAAGAACTTACCACCACCCATTGAGGTGCCAGTAAGGACTCCAGCACTAACCCGGCGGTAACTGGGCAATGAGCGGCACTGCACGGTTACCACTGGGTACACACTGGCGCTATAAAAATTGAAATATTTGTGAAGCACCAGAAATGGCATGCACTGGGGAGGGAACTACCACTGGGCTGCTGCAGTAGCCCAGCGGTACTTCCCTTTAAGTGAGCAGTAAGCCCGCATTGGGTTACCGCCGCATCATAAAGGGACCCCATAGTTCTTTGAAATGCCCACAACCCACCCATGGCCACACCCCTTTTTCAACTGCGCATGTAAGAATTTATGAGCACAGCATAATAGAATACGCCTAGAAAGTTGTGTGCATAAATTCTAATTAAAGCCAATTAGTGCTGCTAATTGGTTAAGTACCAATTGTCAACGCTGATTGCACACACAACTTAATTGATTAACAAGTCAATTTGGCCATGTGGCCAAATTAGGACTCACAACTTGAGGCACCATATATACAATTTGGGGGTCTGTGAATAGAGCAGCAGTGTTTCTCCTTCACAAGCAGGGTTGTGAAGAATCTGCCATGCTGTGACTAGTGCTAACTTTTATGCCTCCAACAAAGGTCAAAGGTTGTGCTCAAAGTAAAATCTTTACAAAAATCTCTTAAATGTAAATATAACTTCATTAAAATAATATATTTGGGGGCCCTTTTATAAAAGGGCAATAGGGGTAGCGCCAGCTTGGTGCATGGCGATTCAACCTTACCACCAGGGTCTCGGGGGAGCCCATTGTTGGTTCTGACTCCCGCCATGTGCCAATTCTGGTGCAAGAAATTTTTTTTAAATTTTCTAGCACTTCCTAAATAGGAGACGGTAAATGCTCCCCCAGGGAATGGCTGTGCAGCAAGTGTTTAACTTGCCATACATCCTTTTTATTCCTTAAATTAAAAAAAAGCTTTTTATCAATGGCAGTAAAATGGGGTCTCGGCATGTGGCAAACCCACACACTGATGCCACTGCAAGGCCCCTTTTACTGCCATTTGATAAAAGGGACCTCTGGTTAACAAACTTTCAGAAAATTTGTATTCACTTAAAAAAAAGGTTGATATATCATCATTGTTTGCACAAACAGGATCAATATTTAGAAATAATAAAAACAGAGAGCTGAGTGTGAAATTCAACACGGCAGTGTCTGCCCACCCAGAATCACTCATTTTAAATCAAAAATGCTGCCAAAAGTTATGGGAAAACACTAACCCCACTGTTACTAAGCCTCACTAGCGGCTGCCGTGTGCTAAAACATTCAAAAATTTGTATGCATTCCAGCAGCCATATTGGTTGTATTCCAATGACACTGATGACATCATTGGACACAGGGAGCAATGCAATCAGTGTAAACCTACTGCTCTTCAGTTAGAACTGCATAAATACACAATAAATAATTTATCATAAAAAGAATAAATAAATAAATTGAATATTGCATACAGTGTTTTGTCTGCTCTTTCAAAACATTCTTGTATTTACTTCTCTGGATATCCTCTATCCTGTAATCTAGCAGAAATAATCTCAGCTTGATGTTTAATATCTTCCTGTCCAGAACACACCCTTTTGATTGTCAGGATTTGGCTATAAAACAGATTAGGTTGAAGTAACATTCTATGGCAGCTGTTGTAATGCAGCATCTTGTTCACATTATTAGGCTTTCGATACAGAGTAGTGTTAAAGGAACCATTCTTATATCTTATCTTTATATGCATAAAGGAAACTTCACTCCTGCTGTCCTAGTTTTTAATCATGCATAAAATGTTAAAGGCTCTTCATTTGTACCATTCCAAATCATGAAGATGTTCACAATAATATAGAAAATGGCAATCGAGACTTCTTTTTCTGGTAAATACCATACTGAATCTATAGCCTCTAACAATAATTCCTGTTAGGAAACTTCCTAATTAGATATACTTTTAACTATTGAGGCGGAAAAGACTTCAGATGCCAACGTGTATGCAACTTAATTGCAAAGGCTGGGCAACATCATTAGTCATAAAAACCCTTCCTTCCTATATCTTTTTTTTAAATATATAAATTGTCTACATTTTTTTTATTTTCCTTGTTATTTGAAAACCGTCATATATAAATCTTAAATTTCCTGGTTTGTGTCTTCAATTCAATCAAATAACTTTACAATTGAATGTTTGTCAGTGAAAAGCAACTTAACTAAACCAGCTCTTCTCACTCAATGGGGCCTCTCTGTTTCACTATATATTAGCTTCCTCAGGAGCTGCAAGACTGTTGCCTTCTGCCACAAAATACCGCATTGGTTTTTAATACAGCAGCCCCAGCATTAAAAACCAATGTGGTATTATGCATAAAGCTGTGTAATTCCTCCTACCAAATTCTGACAGCTGACTGAGAAAGATAATCAATACACAAATAATATTGGAAGTACAGCCTGAATGCCATACGTCTGAGTTACTGTGAACCACACCAGAGTTTCCGCTGACAAAGCCCATAAGTAAGGGTGAAACGGGACCCCTTTGGTGGTTGGATTGACATTACAGACGGGCAAAATATTTAAGATAAGTGGAAGATTTACGTCACAACGTTTATATTCAGCTACGTTTGCTTCCAAGCATATACACTAAGAAAAAGTCAAAAGAGAAAGAGATATAAGTACACCGGGGGTTTTTTGCCAGTGAAGAAAGGTGGTTCAGTGAATCTGTCAAGATAAATACATTCAGACCGCTGACATTCAGAGGCATTTTCCTGTGGAAAAATCTCATTCTCTTTTAAATTCCATCTCGAGTGAACTTGCACATGGATTTAGTTCGCAAGATAATAAATTCAGAATTTGGTAGGAGGAGTTACATAGAGGGGCATAATCGAACGAAAACGTCTATCTCCATGGGCGTTTATCTCCGAGAACGGGTCCGTGAAGGGGCGGCCCGAACCGTATTTTCGCAAAAAATAGACGTCCATGTTTTATTCGACAATTTGTGAGCTGGGCGTTTTTGTTTTTCAGCGATAATGGAAAATGAAAGCGCCCAGCTCAAAAACGAATAAATCCAAGGCATTTGTTCGTGGGAGGGGCCAAGATTCGTAGTGCACTGGTCCCCCTCACATGCCAGGACACCAACCAGGCACCCTAGGGGGCACTTTTACAAAAACCAAAAAAAAGGTAAAAGAGCTCCCAGGTACATAGCACCCTTCCCTTGTGTGTTGAGCCCCCCAAATCCCCCTCAAAACCCACTGCCCACAAGTCTACACCATTACTATAGCCCTAAGGGGTGAAGGGGGGCACCTACATGTGGGTACAGTGGGTTTGGGGGGGTTGGACGACTAATAAGCATTAAGCAGCACAATTGTAACAGGTAGGGGGGGATGGACCTGGGTCTACCTGCCTGAAGTCCACTGCACCCCCTAACAACTGCTCCAGGGACCTGCATACTGCTGCCAGGGAGGTGGGTATGACATTTGATGGTGAAAATAAAAAGTTACCACTTTTGATTAGGATTAATATTCACAAGTGAGTGGTAACAGTTCTACTATTTTGGGAAGTATTATGCAAAAAGACCAGTGTTGGAAAAAGGAGGGCCATATGGACCCTAGCCTTTCTAAATTTTGCTGCTGCTGGCACTGTCCTGTTTTCTGTTCCCTCCTCCCCTGCCTGCCCCACAGCCCAGCATCTCTCCCATTCAAACCTCTCTTCCTGCCAGCAGAACAACAATACATTTAAAATTATCACAGAGCCTTTGCAGTCCTGTGTTCTGAAGACCCTGTCATCCTGCCCTGTATGGCAACATTAAATAAATATTAGAGGGGGAGGACGATAGGGCCTTCAGCGGCACAGGAGCACAAAGGCTCCATGATCTCCATTACTGCTTTTAAATTTGCTGTTTTGGCACCAGCAGAAAGGGGGTTTGGGATAGACAGTGAGCTGTCTAATTCATCATTTGCATCTTCATTTTTATCTTCATTATCATTGTCATGCTGTCCAATTACAAAGAAGGTTTTCACAAAGTTCAAATCATTGTCTGTTGTTGTTCTAACAACTTTTTGTCTGATGGCAAACTTTTTTGGAATATATTTACTACTATTTTTACATTTCTAGAGCGCTACTAGGGTTACGCAGCGCTGTACAATATAACATAGAAGGACAGTCCCTGCTCAAAGAGCTTACAATCTAATGGACAAATATACAGACAATCAAGTATATTTGTGAATTGATGCAAGAATATCAAATATCTGGGAACCCTTCAGTCTTAAGGCCACACAAACAGACTTTGTCTCTACTCTATCAATCCAGTGGTCATTCACTCCAATGTAAAATTTTCCATTGGATGATGTGCAGTCTGTTGTGGTAGAGATATATGCAGCGCGTGTTTTCTAGCAAAAAAGGTGCCGGTACTCAAATGCCAGGCTACCCTTCAGGGTTGGGGTGATCACTGAGGGACCCACCCCACAATAGCCAGGCCCCCTGCAATCAGTCACAGAATCTATGACAAGGCAGAATTGGTTTGTAGAGCCTGAGCTCTTTCATTAAACCTTGGGGTCCATGGGTCAATTTTTGCAGGCAATGGAAAAGGTGCCGGTATCCCTAAGTACCCCCTTAAAAAAAGCCCTGGATATATGTCTGTTCACCAAGAATTGCTACCAGCTTCAATCAGCTTCATCTCTGCTTCAAAGTGAACCAACTCATCATGGTTCTGTTTGGCTGGAGACCAGTAACCAGTTCAAGAACCACAGGCAACTCCACTGTTCTCATAGGCTATATTCAATGAACAGCAAAATTTAAGATGAGATGATCCACTGTTTGTGTGATGAGATTTGTAACATCAAAATCCTGTTCCCAGTGTTGGTGTTTCATTTGGTTTACTGAGGAATCGTCATTTTCATCTCCCTTTCTGCTTTTACTTTTAATGGCTTATGGACTATCCAAACCTTTTTAAAACCTCACTAATCTAACTGCTTTTACCACATTCTCTGGCAACAAATTCCAGAGTTTAATTATACATTGAGTGAAGAAATATTGTCTCCGATTCATTTTAAATGTACTACTTTGTAGCTTCATTGCGTGCCCCCTAGTCCTAGTATTTTTGGAAAGAGTAAACAAGCCGTTACACTCCAATCAGTATTTTATATACCTCTATTATATCTCCCCTCAGCCGTCTTTTCTCCAAGCTGAAGAGCCCAAGCCGTTTCAGCCTTTCCTCATAGGGAAGTCGTGCCATTCTCTTTATCATTTTTGTCGCCCTTCTCTGTACCTTTTCTAATTCCACTATATCTTTTTTGAGATGTGGCGATCAAAATTGCATACAGTATTCAAGGTGTGGTTGCACCATGGAGCGATACAAAGGCATTATAACATCTTCGTTTTTATTTTCCATTCCTTTCCTAATAATACCTAGCATTCTATTGGCTTTCTTTGCCAGCGCAGCACACTGAGCAGAGGTTTTCAAAGTATTGTCAACGATGACTCCTAGATCCTTTTCCTGGTTGGTGACTCCTAACGTGGAACCTTGTAGCTATATTTTGGGTTCCTCTTTCTCACATGCATCACTTTGCACTTGCTCACATTAAACATCATCTGCCATTTGGATGCCCAGTCTCCCAGTCTCGTAAAGTAATCTTGAATAGTTAGGTGAGTCACCAGGGGAGCAGCTGCTCCTCCAAACAGACGTCTGACGGTGCCAGTGCCTATTTTTGACACGATCAGTCATGTTTGCTCCTCCCATGCCCTCAACCTGCCTACGCTTCTGCTCCACAGTATCAACACAACAGACTCCTAGATTCTATATATGGTGCCCAAAATTGGGCCCTTATCCAAGATGTGCGCTCAACTATATTGACTAATGAACCAATAATTGGGTGGTAATTGGCACCAATATAGATTTGCACACACATCTTGCTACATGCTATTCTATAATTTTGCACCCAAATCTCACAGCGCATAATCCATAAGGGGGTGTGGCCATGGGAGGTACTTGGACGTAACAGGAGCGTTCCTAAAATTAGCATGCAGTTATATTATATAGGGTATGTGCATCCAATTTGGAAGTCAAACATTACACCTGGTTTTAGCAAGTGTAAGTCCTAGCACCTGAATAGGATTGAGCACTGAAATTGGCACAATCCCATTCTATAACGGGTATTCATCTTTGAGTGCTCATTTTTTTCGGCGTTGATTTTTGAGCACCATTTACTAAATCTAGCTCAGAGTGACTGTATCTGGTTATATAAACTGTCACCACAAGATAACAAAACTGTTTCTCTGCTGCTCTCTTGTTCATAGAGAACCTCAAGAGACACAAGGAATCTTATAAACTCTTCCTCTAATCCAGTCAAGCAAAGTTTCAAGATTATTATGAGTAAAGTGGTGTGGTAGCCATGTTAGTCCACTTTTAAAGTTAATAGATAAAAACAAATCAAAACATAGAAAAGAAAATAAGGTGGTACCTTTTTTATTGGACTAACTTAACCTAATGCATTCTTGTTCTTGTTGGTACCTTTTTTACCTGATCCCACTTATATTTTCAAACATGTCGGCTTGTGCAGCATACAGATGTACAAAGAGGAAGTATAATGGAATTACTTTTCATAGGTAGGGTAGTAATTTGCTATAAATTGTAATCAGTGTGTCATTTGGAGGGACTGGTTATAGGGACACCCTAGCACACGTTGTATTCGTGCAGAGACTTTTTTCTACTGGTAAATGGCCACTAAAACAGACATCATGTAATGAGAATCAGGTGCTCAATACTCAGAGTTTCTATCTATTTTACTTTATGACATTTATATCCCACAATAAAAATGAATCAGGTTGAAACCTGAGAGCATTTAAAATCTTTTTTTTCCTGCGCCTAGATCAAAAGGGAAAGATGGTTTGTGAGAATTTGCCCCTTTTGTTTTGTGGAATGCAGTGGTATATTATAAAAATGCACTTAATATTGTTTATTACTATTTGTAAGACAGATATTAAATAATGAGGACAGAGCTACCTTCATGCAGAAGTCCAGAGTCAGTCTAAATGTTCCAACATTTTCCAGTTCTGTGGTATATATTTATTTCTTCAAGTCTGTTTGGTTGTAAAAGGCATGTTTTGTCTGTGTGTGTGTGTTGGGGGGGGGGGGGGGGGGTAATCTTCCTATAATGATGACTAACAGAAAGCAGCAGTAGAACAGTTGGAGCAGAATGACATTTATGTTCATACAAAGGTAATTATTTTCGGGGGAAATTAAATCTGTTGGCTGCCTGCTGTGTGAATATTCCATCACTGTTTCATTATTGCTACCAAATATTACATATTTAGGGGATATGCCTTAAACATAGATTGTTTACATTCATTTATCTGGACCTTACATGCAGATGGTATTACTTGTTAAACCCAAAGGCGAAACCTAAGGGTGGTTAAACAATTTGGTATAAACTGTGCTGTTTATGACTTTACTTGTTTTGCACTGCTTTGGGTCCTACTGGATGTTCAATGCCAGTCACCGGAAACAGCCTGGCATTGAATATCCAGAGTCAGTGCCGATCATGGCACTTTTGCGAGCTGCCTCCTGTGGTCTGAATCTCGGCCCCACTGTATCCCACAAGAGTTTTTAAATGTTTCATGGGTATCCAGATAATTTATTTGTGGGTTTTGTTTTGGGGTAGAAAGTGATCTTGCATTTTGCTTCCTACAGTAGATAATGCATTTTTATTTTTATTCCTCTTGTGCTGTACTGCTTATAGAGAATATGATTTCTTAGTGTTTCTTTCTCTAATTTTTGGTCCTTTATTCTGTAATTGGTGAAGATTGGGCTGTGTTCTGTGAGTGACTAAAGTAAGAGATTTAAAAATGTCATTGTTTCCAAAGCTTCCATAACTGTGAATGTGGTTTAAATTGCCTCAGAACAGACTATTTACTTAGAAATCCATCATAAAGTTCACTCGAAAGCATTATTTGGTATACCCCTAAACTATATGCCTAGTGCCTATATGCCTAGTGCCCCACGTCAACTCTGCCCCCCCCCCCCCCAAATGTCAAGTCTGGCTACGCCCCTGGTCTATCTGGCTGATAAACATAGCTGGTCAGCCAATGAATGTTGGTGCTATCTGGCTATGTCACATGACATGGCTGGTGACCGGGCTAGCTGCTAAGCAGTAATATTAAGCCAAGATAGCCGAATATCTCATGCTAAATATTAGTGCTTAGCTGGCTTTAGGGTATTTAAGTGGTCAGGGTCCATTCCTGGCTGGTTAAATAATTTTAAATATTGGCCAAATCATAGATATTCTCCCTTCCAAGCAAAAGTCAGTAACTTTTCATCCTTTCTTACATTGTCTTCAGGCAGATGATGGACAGACAACCATGGATCCTTTTTAGATACCTTTCTTTCCACTAACCCACATGTGGGAAAGCATAAAAATTTCCTTTTCCGAGAATTTTCCACGCACTGCAAGGATCCTGTATCTATCCCTCCAACTGACACTGTTTGTCATTACCTAGGATATAAGCTTCTGGAACTGTTCCCTCAGGCACAAGCTTTTAAATAAGATTGTGATGGACATTTCAACACAGCATTAGCTGCATATATTGGATTTCATTACCCAGCCAATTTAGCAAAAATATTTCTCTGAGAGCAAAAGAAAAATTCAAAAGCATGTTTTTTTTCTCAACCTGCAAGTACACAGAAACAGTTCATTTTTACTGCAGGTAATAGACACAAGTCAGTTGCTTAAATTCTATATGTTTTCTTATTATTGATAAGAAGGTGCATTTTTACAGCTGTTTCCTGACATTGCTGAAACGCAGGGTAACAGGTGGCTTTTACCACATGAAGTTCAATGCATTTTTAACATTATGTACCCTAACTGCAGTGGCTTAAATGCTGAACTCTGCATTCATCTTTATACTGGAAGGGTATTTCATTCACTAAAAAATGTGCTGGGATTAAAGGAAGCATTAGAGTAATTAATGTCAGAGCATAGAGGTCAAACCCTCAAATCTTTCACTAACTGTGATATTATTTAATAATATTAATTGTTAAAAGGTCAATGTTGTTATCTACAGAGCAGGATTCTCCCCCACCCCGAGCGGTGAGTACATTGTCAGTCACAGTATACTACATATAATTATATGGTAAGATTTTTAGATGATCAGCAATGCCTGGCTAGTGACAGACTTGGAACACATACAGGCTCATTTTCAAAGCACTTAGCCTCCCAAAGTTCCATAGAAACCTATGGAACTTAGCCTCCCAAAGTGCTTTGAAAATGAGCCTCTAATAGCCAAATCAGAAGTAGTAGTATCTGATTCAATATATCAGAGTGCCATCTGGTAAATCAGGTTCTTCAAGTCATGTATGGATCTGCTGACTATGGTTCCATGAAACTCCTGAACATGTTTTAGTTATTAGAGAGTTGTTTAGTCTTCTGGCTCCTCAAATTTTAACCACACCCATATTTTTGTTCGTATTTATCCTTTAAAACATAAATGATCTAGAAAAGGAAGAATAACCCAAATTATAGGTACATGATGCCAGATACCACAGGAGTCACCAACAAGGAAAAGAATTTAGATGCTGTTGTGGATAATATGTTAAAATCTGCTCTGTGTGCAGCAACAGCGAAAAAGTAAACAATGTTAGGAATTAGGGGTGGGCAACAATTACAATCAAAATTAACCATGGTATTAAACATTTTAATCACACAATTAATTGTGCTTAGTCATGGCATGCATTTATGGCAATAAAAATAAAGTTTCCATTAAAATGTAAATTAAATCAGTGGTGCAACTACGGATGGGCCACCATCCCTCCCAGCATTTTTCCCTCCATCTCCAAATCTTTTAGGGTCATGTCCAAACAATATCATGCATGGGGGCCCCAATCTGCTGTTGAACTGACCCCAACATTGCTTAAACAGCTCCATAATACCAGATTAAGAACATAAGAATAGCCATACTGGGTCAGACCAATGGTCCATCTAGCCTAGTATCCGGCTTCCCACAGTGGCCAATTGAGGTCACAACTACCTGACAGAATCCCAAATAGTAGCCACATTCCATGTTACCAATTCCAGGGCAGGCAGTGGCTTCCACATGTTTATCTCTGGACTTTTCCTCCAGGAACTTGTCTAAACCTTTTTTAAATCCAGAAACATTAACTGCTGATATCACATTCTCTGGCAACAAGAGCTTAACTATTCATTGAGTGAAAATAAATTCCTCCCGTTCATTTTAAAAGTAGTACCATGTAACTTCCTTGAGCGTCCCTTAGTTTTTATATTTTTTGAAAAAGTAAAAAATCGATTTATGTTTACCCATTCCACACCACTAAGTATTTTGTAGGCCTCTATCAGTTTACTAAACATTTATTTGAGAGAAATTATCTCCCTTTACTACTGGCTCTCTCCCATTGATCACTATCACTCACTCTCTCTCCCTCTCTTACGCCCCCAGGTCCAACATTTCTTTTCCTCCCACTGTCCACTCAAATAATCACTCAGACATATGCAAATCATCTCCCCTACACTCACTCCTACTTTTGTATACCAATTTTGTCGGCTTTTCTTGCATTAATTCAACCTTTCCTTCCTCTCATAATTCTGATATGCACTGAGGTGGTGACAAGGGCTCCTGCGCTAACCCTGAAACGGTGCGCACTCGGGGCGGGACTACCACCGGCTGTCTCGTTGAGCCAGCGGTAGTCCCAAAAGAGCAAGCGGTAAGCCCGTGTTGTGCTTACCACCATTCTGTAAAAGGGGCTCTCAATGACATATTTCCCATTTGTTTCAGAAAATATATCATCCTTAGTGGATAACGTGTTTAGAGTTTAGGGTAGATGTGCTACAGTGGCCAAAAAAGTAAATAGGTGTTTCTTTTGCAGGCTTCTGTCCTTTCTGCTATTTTATTCAATCTGTATATGTTACTGCTCTGTAAGTTACTTTCCTGTCTAGGCGTACACTATGATTGTATGCCAATGATTTACAGTTTATTGTTCCAATTAAAGAATCATTGCCTGCTTCTGTTGAGTTTGTGTCTCTTTGTTTGGGAATTGTTAATATCTAGTTGAGAAGCAATCGCCTCCCATTGAATATTGGAAAAGACACAGATTCTAGTTTTGACAAGATCTGTTACCTCAACTTTTGCTGGGGACTTCATGCTAAGTGGCATATCACTTTCATTTTTGAAAGAATTGCATTACTTATTTATTAGATTCATCCTTGTCTGTGTAGGCTCAGTTAAAATCTATGATCCTGATGGTATTGTCTAAACTTTGATTAGTAAGATGTTTACATGATTATCTAGATTATGAGAACTTTTGAATGGTGATACAGAGTTTAGCACTATCTCATTTCAATCATTGTACTTGGCTTTATTTAGATTTACCTTTATACTGCTTTAGAACATTGCAGGTGACCCAAAACACAGCTGCCTGCCTAACTGGGTGTGTCACGATTTGATTATATCTCACTAACTGCAGCTAAGTTACACTGGTTTCTGGAGAATGCAATTCAAAATTTTAACTCTTATTTATAAAGCTTTACATGGCAAGTTACCTCTGTCAATTACAACCTCTTTAGGTACATAAGTGCACACATTCCATATATGGTGATGCATCTTGACACAGTGTGACATCAAGGACCCAGGAAACACTGCCCATATGCCTGCCATCTGTCCTCTCTACCAGTTTGCATTATGGCCAGCCATTGCATCAAACTAACAATAGATGCAATAAACAGTACAGGTCCCATGCTACACAACAGTGGTTGAGATGGAATAATAATATGCAGGCCAAACAAAGCACCAACAGAAATGAAAAACATAAAAACATGCAAAGATTGCCAAGATGCTGTCAGGTGGGAGGGAGGGGGGAGAGAAGGGTGAAGAAAGTTTCATTGCCCACTACATGTACATTATGATCACAGAAGTGGGAACACATGTGTTCTGCTAAAACTCTTTAGAGCTCCACTGCACAGTACATGAGTCCTACCATTAGCCATGACCGTGCAGTTGCCTGGGCTGGAGAATGTTGGGGACATCAAGCAGTGGTTGCAGTCACACCATCCACATCAACTCCTAGAAACATCAGCAGTGTTTTTCCCACCACTTTCCTGGCATGGTTGTGGGTTTGGGGGAAAGAAGGTTGAACACTGGGGTTTTTTTTTTTGAGGGGGTACTTGGGGGTACTGAGTACCGGAACCTTTTCCATTGTTTGCTAAAATTGACACATGGTCCCCAAGTTTTAATGAATGATCTCAGGCTCTACACACCAATTCTGCCCTGTCATAGATTCTGTGACTGGTTGCAGGGGGCCTGGCTATTGTGGGGTGGGTATCTCAGTGACAGTGATGTAATTTTAGATGTCATGTAGTCTTGTTTTCAATTGTGCATTATAATTAGGATCTTATTTTATTTTGCACTAGGTTTCCCGAATAGCAAAGAACGTGTGTGCAAGTGTGAGGATTGATAAGTAAGCAATTTATTATTTTTTTTAATCGATCATGTGAAGTTGAGCAACATATGTGAGGAGCATGCTACCGCAAAAATCCATTGGGCTTCATATTTGCTATTAGGCATATTCATACACATTTTTGTATGTGGCTTATATATATTTTTTGCAAGTTAATCAGCATAATGCGGTTCTTTTTAACGAAAAAGTATGGTAGAACCCATTTTCGTATAGTGCAGTTTGTATTTTCTCTTTATATTTTTCTTTACATTTGCCTAATAAACATGATAAGGTTGTTTAGAAAATTTTGTGATGCATATTTGCTGTTTTCCGCCAGATATGGACACGCATTTTGCAGTGTTGACTTATCCACGGCAATACAGTAGTCCTTAAAAGGATTTATATTGCAAGTAAGCACTCTTATTTTGGTATGTATATGTGATGTAGCCTATGAAGGCATCTTATTATGTTGTAAGAAGAATGTTTTTTGTATAAAATTTACATGTATTTTAATATAATATTGCACAAACCAGTTAATAGATATTTTATTTGCAATGCAAATCATATTATCTTTTTTGGCGTGAGAAATGTTAAGGTCAGAGGTTGGTTAAGTATTAAGTCTTTGTTGTACTTTTATGATACAGTGAGATTGTGCTATTACATTTTTTTTTTTATATTGAAAGAATGCTGATATACACATTTCTTACACAATTTTTATGATTTTTTACTAGATCTTTTAATTGCATATGTTATAAGTTAACAAGTATCTCTAGCAACCTTGTTTGCAAATGTACGTTAGTTATTAGTTCTGGTTTTGATTCACATGTACTTTTATATTTTTTGTAGGAAGAATATTTATACTTGTCATTTGCCTTTTTCCTACATTCAAGACCTTATTGGTAATGCATTTGTAATGATATTGTCTCTTTTTTTTTTTACTTTTAGTTTAATTATATTTCTATATTGGATTGTTTTATATGATGTTATGTTCTTACTATTTATTTATTTGTATATATATTTTTTAGACCCCTGAGGGAGGCTCTTTGCTGAAACTTGGTTGAGTTGGGTCAATCCTACAGTGGGGGAAATAAGTATTTGATCCCTTGCTGATTTTGTAAGTTTGCCCACTGACAAAGACATGAGCAGCCCATAATTGAAGGGTAGATTATTGGTAACAGTGAGAGATAGCACATCACAAATTAAATCCGGAAAATCACATTGTGGAAAGTATATGAATTTATTTGCATTCTGCAGAGGGAAATAAGTATTTAATCCCTCTGGCAAACAAGACCTAATACTTGGTGGCAAAACCCTTGTTGGCAAGCACAGCGGTCAGACGTCTTCTGTAGTTGATAATGAGGTTTGCACACATGTCAGGAGGAATTTTGGTCCACTCCTCTTTGCAGATCATCTCTAAATCATTAAGAGTTCTGGGCTGTCGCTTGGCAACTCGCAGCTTCAGCTCCCTCCATAAGTTTTCAATGGGATTAAGGTCTGGTGACTGGCTAGGCCACTCCATGACCCTAATGTGCTTCTTCCTGAGCCACTCCTTTGTTGCCTTGGCTATATGTTTTGGGTCATTGTCGTGCTGGAAGACCCAGCCACGACCCATTTTTAAGGCCCTGGCGGAGGGAAGGAGGTTGTCACTCAGAATTGTACGGTACATGGCCCCATCCATTCTCCCATTGATGCTGTGAAGTAGTCCTGTGCCCTTAGCAGAGAAACACCCCCAAAACATAACATTTCCACCTCCATGCTTGACAGTGGGGACGGTGTTCTTTGGGTCATAGGCAGCATTTCTCTTCCTCCAAACACGGCGAGTTGAGTTCATGCCAAAGAGCTCAATTTTTGTCTCATCTGACCACAGCACCTTCTCCCAATCACTCTCGGCATCATCCAGGTGTTCACTGGCAAACTTCAGACGGGCCGTCACATGTGCCTTCCGGAGCAGGGGGACCTTGCGGGCACTGCAGGATTGCAATCCGTTATGTCGTAATGTGTTACCAATGGTTTTCGTGGTGACAGTGGTCCCAGCTGCCTTGAGATCATTGACAAGTTCCCCCCTTGTAGTTGTAGGCTGATTTCTAACCTTCCTCATGATCAAGGATACCCCATGAGGTGAGATTTTGCGTGGAGCCCCAGATCTTTGTCGATTGACAGTCATTTTGTACTTCTTCCATTTTCTTACTATGGCACCAACAGTTGTCTCCTTCTCGCCCAGCGTCTTACTGATGGTTTTGTAGCCCATTCCAGCCTTGTGCAGGTGTATGGTCTTGTCCCTGACATCCTTAGACAGCTCCTTGCTCTTGGCCATTTTGTAGAGGTTAGAGTCTGACTGATTCACTGAGTCTGTGGACAGGTGTCTTTCATACAGGTGACCATTGCCGACAGCTGTCTGTCATGCAGGTAACGAGTTGATTTGGAGCATCTACCTGGTCTGTAGGGGCCAGATCTCTTACTGGTTGGTGGGGGATCAAATACTTATTTCCCTCTGCAGAATGCAAATAAATTCATATACTTTCCACAATGTGATTTTCCGGATTTAATTTGTGATGTGCTATCTCTCACTGTTACCAATAACCTACCCTTCAATTATGGGCTGCTCATGTCTTTGTCAGTGGGCAAACTTACAAAATCAGCAAGGGATCAAATACTTATTTCCCCCACTGTATATAATAATTCTCACCTCCAATGTTCTGTCTTGCCTGGGACCGTGGCTCCCTCGGAGTTGGTCTGCTAGGCTCCATAGATCAGACAGACGTCAGTGGCCGCATTATGACGTGATCTCGGGTGAGAGAAAAAAACCTACACAGCTGATCGAATCCCACGAACTGGCATGCGCCCTGCACCGCCAAATAGCTGGTCCATGTCGCTCCAACGCCACCAACCGCCGAAAACCCCAATGGAGGGACCTCTCCACTTCCTCACGCCGCCCCTGCACCTGCTCTGCTTCTCTTGTGGCCTTAGCGGCCGACAACTCTGGTCCGGACCGCCCCTTCTCTCTTCAAGCAACTGCAAAAATGCCGCCGACGCTCCGGCCACCTTCCCTAGATCACCGCTGCAGGAACGCGGCAAGGCACGGCCACATATCGCCGCCCGCACCTACCTCCCAACTCAGCCCAATAGGGCCAGGATCGCTGCCCCAGCTGAGATACTGCCTCAGCTCCGCACCAGCCTTGCCGAAGAAACCCTGCTGCGGACACCAGCCCCCCCTTCTTCCACCTCCCGAAACACCCCAGCAACAGCGCCCCAGGTAAAAAAAATGAATGAATATAACCTTGCTAGCGCCCGTTTCCTTTAAAACAGAAATGGGCCTTTTTTACTAGTATTTAATAAAGTGCATGTGGCAAATCTGTGATTCTCTTTTCCTTCTCTGGACCGCCTCTGCTGTTCGCTGATGTTCCCTGTCTATCCAGAGAGAGCCAAGTAATGTATCAGCATGTCCCCCCCCCCCCCCTCCCCAGCCCCTTGTGTGAACCTTTTCTGTTCTGCACAGATAGAAGAACTGAAGATGTGAGCACAAAATCAGGAACAGCAGCAGGTGCCAGCTTGAAAGGGAAACAAGTCAATAACTTTGCACTCTGAAATTTATGGTATCCACACCTCTCTGTCAATGGTGGCTCAGCCACTAGGTGGCCCAGGCAGCTGCCAAGGGTAGCAGAAAGTAGGGATAGTGGACATGGCTTTGGCATGTGCTTGAGTTGTCATTTGCTTCCCTTCTTTTTATTGCACATGACCCCGGTGCTGCCCAAAAACTTTCTCATAGAACAGCTGGTAGATAAGCTGGTAGATAAGGGAAACCTTTCAATATCTAATACAATCAATGGTCCTAAGTCATGCAGATTACTGTAACGGAATCTACGCGGGATGTAAGGAACAACTAACAAAAAAATTCCAGACCGCCCAAAATACAGCCTTGCGGTAATTGCTGAGGGAGGAACAGGAAATGACATCATCAGTGCTGTAAAAATAAAACATCACATATAACAACCCCAATTCATACTGGTATTTAAACCATCAGGTTCAAGGGATCACAGATGATAGATCCAATATAGTTCTCTTTGCAGCAAAACTTTATCGGCGTTTACCCTACATGCAATGAGTGTGTAGATGTGGGCACCTAGATTAGAGAATTCCCCTTCATGCGCTTAATAAGTCAATTTGTGCATGTTAATTGTTAATGTGCTAGCATAACACTGTCAGAATGCATTAAAAGCCATGTTATACACCTAATGCAGTCTCGTAAATAGATGCCGCTGTGTTTTAGTTTTAGCATATTGCTACTGTATGTTGCAGTCTCCCAAAAAAGTCAGACATTAGTTGAACTCAGTGAGGATGTCAATTCAGGGAGCAACACATTTATTTTCATTTCATAGAATTTATGTGTTTCATATATGGTTGTCTCTGTTAGCTTTTATTTCACATTCCCACTGAACAAATTGTTCTATTTTGCTCAATAAGTTCAAAATATGAGGCCGCAAATTGGCAGTAAAAACTGTATGAGTCAGCCTCACTGTAAAACTTTTGCCAAGTCTTTAAATTTCATTCTTAATGGCAAAAATAAAGCTGCATTTCTGAATTTGTTTTTGCATGCATGTTATGTTTCCACCATGGAATGCTTCCCTTATGGATCATAGGGAATTATAGACCTGAATAAAACAAGAGCTATTTCAAAACTGTGCAAGCAAACTGAGTAGCCTCTGTAACTGCAAGGTATGCAGGTACTTTTGCCATGCATACTTCCATGCAAATTTTCAAACTGGCTAGGAAGTTATCCTTTGAAAATTAGCTAATGCACAATACTTGCATTAACGATCTCTATGTGCCAACTGTGTATGCAGTTGTAAATTAAATGCATGTATTTCTGAATATGGCAGGTAGGCATGCTGATTTATTCCCCTGATCTAAACATGTCCAAAAAAGAATCTCCCCTTAAAATGCTGCTCTGAGGTGGACAATTTTAAGGCAGGCCAGATTTACCTAGGTAATCACTATTTACTACATGTATAGCTTTGAAAATTGACCTCTGAAAACCTTTGTTACATAGACTCAATAGATCTTGATATACTAAGGCATTTTCTCCATCTTGTGTCTATTTTTTTTTTTGGGGGGGGGGGACTATGTAAATCAGGTCCCTGGAGGGCTCACAATTAAAAAAAAAAAACTAAAAACAGAGCTGTGATTGTGGATTCCTTGGTTCTCAGTCCAACTGCTACTCTTCAAATCTGCATGTTGTTCTGTTAAGAATGTCCATAGTACCTGAAGCTATCATAGTATCATTTGCTGGTTTCACGTTCAGAGGAGAGGAAGGGGGAAAACAACCACTGGGAGTTTAAGGAGGTGTTGTGCCTTAATCCCTCCAGTGGAAAGCTGCACACTCAGAGCACCTTTCTGTAACCTAGGCAGGCCAAGTATCGGGTCTAAATAACAACATCCATCTTTTTAAACATGGACGTCCCTTCCCCTTCTGTGAACGGAGTTGGACGTCCATATTTTGGCCCCTCCCTAGTCCTGCCCAAAACATGGCCAGACTATGCCCCCTTGCCATAAGGACAGACTGCAGTGTTAGAAGTCCATATCCTAGCTTTGTATAACCGATTTGGATGTCCATGCAATATGGACGTCTAAATGCCTGTTTTCAGACATACAAAACAAAAATAGAGCTTCTTAAAGAACCACCATAGTGTACTTAGATATGTACTTGTACACAATTTCAGGTGTGTTCAAGGGAAAAGCTTGGGCAGAGTCATGATTTGCACATGCATTTTACACAATAACATAATGTTGATGGCTTCGCCCTAACTTCTATTTCTGTAGGACTTGTACTAGTAGTTTATAAAGATACATACTCTAGGCACCTACTATATGTATCATTAGAAAATAGATACAAATAGACACCTATGAGGCCTTCACACATAGCTGATGTTTATAAAATTACCCTCCACACCTGCATAACCTCAAAAAATAATGTACGTGAAAGTGCTGTCATGGGTCTGTCCCTAAACTAAAGGGGTCATCCTCTACTTTGTCCTTTTCTCACTCTATTTTCTTACCTATGTGGATTCTTGCTTACTTTCTACACTCGAGCAAGGAAGTTAACTTTTATATTCTACTTAGCAAGAAAACGGTCTCTTTAGTAGTGTTCCACTATAATTTTATTGGTCAATTTGTATAGTTCTTATAATTTGACATTGTATCTCTTGGTTATAGCCACACTTGCAGGTGTTTTATACTATAAGTGATTTTAAATTACATTGTTCACTGCTTTCCTGCACAATGTATTAAGAGTGGTATATTAAGCACTGAATAAACTATAAACCATAAATCTATTGAAATATCTATGATCTATGGCCATGGAGCTTTTTCTTTTCTTAGTCCCACAGTTCCTTGTAGTGCTTGGGATGTCCATGTGCTCTGTAAATAGGCAACTCCTAATTCTTTCAAATTCCCCTTTCCTACATGGATTTATTTTGCTTGGTCTTGTACCTTATTCCTAATCTTTCCTTTCCTGAGTAGTTTCTCAGTTGGTACCATATTAATTTGTCTCTTCTCCTCTTCTATCTTTCTTTTTAATACCTATGAAAGGTACTTGATACATATTCCTTTCTCCCCATTTCCAACAGCTGGGTCTCTCGAACTGGGAGACTCCTTGTGATTCTTTCTCAGATCTTTAGATAGGAAGAGTGGACAAAGCTTTCTTTTAGAACTAAAGCTTTTCTGATGATTGTAATGTTTAATGATTAATATTTAATTGAATTTGCTACATCACTTTTTAACTAAATGCAACAAAGTGGTTTACAACATTAAAAAAACACTTCTCACACGACCTTACCTAACACCTTTCCATCTCATGCCATCCTCGATCCGCTTCAATCCGGCTTTCGCCCCCTGCACTCGACAGAAACGGCACTATCTAAAGTCTGAAATGACCTACTCCTCACCAAATCCAAAGGTCACTACTCCATCCTCATCCTCCTTGACCTATTCGCCGCCTTTGACACTGTCAATCATAACTTACTTCTTGACACTCTGTCCTCCTTTGGATTCCAGGGCGCTGTTCTCTCCTGGTTCTCCTCTTATCTCTCCCATTGTACCTTCAGAGTACACTCTCATGGTTCGTCCTCCACCCCTATCCCGCTCTCTGTCGGAGTCCCCCAGGGATCTGTCCTTGGACCCCTCCTTTTTTCAATCTACACCTCTTCCCTGGGCTCCCTGATCTCATCTCATGGCTTCCACTACCATCCTTATGCTGACGACACCCAGCTTTATCTCTCCACACCAGACATCACTGCAGAAACCCAGGCCAAAGTATCGACCTGCTTATCCGACATTGCTGCATGGATGTCCAATTGCCACCTGAAACTAAACATGGCCAAGACCGAACTTCTTGTCTTCCCACCTAAACCCACTTCTCCTCTCCCTCCACTCTCTATCTCAGTTGATAACACCCTCATCATCCCCATCTCATCTGCCCGCAATCTCGGTGTCATCTTCGACTCCTCCCTCTCCTTCTCTGCACATATCCAGCAGATAGCCAAGACTGTCGCTTCTTCCTCTATAACATTAGCAAAATTCGCCCTTTCCTCTCTGAGCACACCACCCGAACTCTCATCCACTCCCTCATTACCTCTCGCCTTGACTACTGCAACCTACTCCTCACTGGCCTCCCACTTAGCCATCTATCCCCCCTTCAGTCCATTCAGAACTCTGCCGCACGTCTTATCTTCCGCCTGGACCGATATACTCATATCACCCCTCTCCTCAAGTCACTTCACTGGCTTCCGATCAGGTACCGCATACAGTTCAAGCTTCTCCTACTAACCTACAAATGCACTCGATCTGCAGCCCCTCCTTACCTCTCTACCCTCATCTCCCCTTACGTTCCTACCCGTAACCTCCGCTCTCAAGACAAATCCCTCCTTTCAGTACCCTTCTCCACCACCGCCAACTCCAGGCTCCGCCCTTTCTGCCTCGCCTCACCTCATGCTTGGAACAAACTCCCTGAGCCCATACGCCAAGCCCCCTCCCTGCCCATCTTCAAATCACTGCTCAAAGCCCACCTCTTCAATGTCGCCTTCGGCACCTAACCACCACACTTCTACTCAGAAATCTAGACTGCACCAACTTGACATTTTGTCCTTTAGATTGTAAGCTCCTCTGAGCAGGGACCGTCCTTCTTTGTTAAATTGTACAGCGCTGCGTAACCCTAGTAGCGCTCTAGAAATGTTAAGTAGTAGTAGTAGTAGCATCTAAATCCTCATCTACCTTCAGCTTATTATCGACTGTATTTAAGATCATGTAATGACTATATCATAATAACACTCTGTAAGCCACATTGAGCCTGCAAAAAGGTAGGGAAATGTGGGGTGCAAATGCAATATATAATAAATAATAATAATAATAATAAAACTAAAATCAGAAAAAATGTAAAAGGGAACTACATTAAAACGGGAAAGCAAAACAAGGACAAGACACAACCATTAGTAAAAACAAACAGATAAAAGCAATTATTTTGTAGGCTACCAGCTTCAGGACTCATTATAGGTGAACTGACATACCTCTGCTCAGATTATCCTGCCAATTTTTTCTCACATAATTATTGCAACTATGCTATAACGATCATTCCATTACCTTACTTCTGCAAGCCTTCATGCCATCTCTGTGCTTTATTCCTTCCCCACCTACTATATATTCCATAATCATAAATAATGATCTAGCTCCTCAACTACAATTCATGCATCTGTCAAAGTGGAATGTTGTCCTTGAAAGCTCATGCCTCAATCAATTGGCTAGTCTTTAAGGAAACACCAGCCTGCCTGGCATTTTTGCTGCCAATGTGCCTTCAGTTCCTTCATATTCCCATTTCAATTACTCTAAAATATCCCATCTCAAGTTCCACAGTAATCGATAGTGAAGTTGTTGGAGAGACACAATGCCTGATTACTGCTTAGTCCTGCATCCCTCCCTCTCTCTCTCTCTCTCTAGAAGCTCTCTATATTTTATAAAAATTCTTTTGTTGGAAATGAAATAGGAATGTACCATAGAAGTTCCTGTTTCATTTTCTTTCTTTTCTAACATAGAATGAACAAAAAAAGGGAAAATGTTCCTTTTCATTTTATTTTCAAAAATTCAGGCACCTCTCTGGCCATGATTGAAATATACTAAAAAGCTGACAAGTCCCAGTCATATCTCCCCACCACCTCAAAGATTTCCCTTTCCATATCTTGCCTCATCCCAGTATAAAAGGAGAAGAGAAATCTCAGCTGTTCCTGTCCTGCCACTATTGTAGTACAAGATGGTGCTAGCCATGGGTCAGCTGGTGCTGTTGTGGATTATGACACCAGTGGGACAACAATGACTGGTGATCACTCCTGCTCCATGTCTACCCAGGATGTGGTAAGAGATGAGACAGCATAGTTTTGGAGTGAGGCAAATGGGAAAAGGGCCTGGAGGGTTTCCCTTTTAAAGAGAAAGTGACCTAATGGTCTATTGGTTAGAACAGGGGTTTTCAACCCAGTCTTTGGGACACATCCAGCCAGTCAGGTTTTCAGGATATCCAGAATGAATATGTATGAGACAGATTTGCATGCATTGCCTTCATTATACGTCCAGGGACTGGGTTGAGAATCCATGGGTTAGAATGATAACCTGAGAACCAGGGAAATCAGGGTTCAAGTTCTATTTCCATCACTAATGCTACTTGTGACCTTAGGCAAGTCATTATTTCCCACTGCCTCAGGTACCTACTTACATTGTAAGCTCTTTCGGGCAGAGATGTGATAGTGTACCAGAATACTTATCACCACTGTGTAGCACTACATGCATCCAGTAGCACTATAAAAATCAATAAAATGCTATCAATGTACAATGTGGGTTTTGATTTTTGCACACTGTCAATAGTGTATATTAAAATTGTATTGACTGCTGTTTAGGCTAGTGCTCACTAAAACTAAATTCACAATTTCTTCTTGTTGTTTTAAATTGCTATCCTGTGTCTCTTGGCATCAGTGGTGGCACATCAAGCATTGATTGGTTTCTTTATTTATTTATCAAACAACCCCAATGAAATTAAAAAAAAAAGGGGGGGGAGCCTGAATATTCCTATTAAAATGTTTATTTCCTACGATTAATACTCAAAAGGTGAAAGGTTTATTGATTAACAGAAGATGATAAAAAGGAGTTTCTAATGCCCTCTGGAAGAGCCACAGACATGCCTGGGGTGCAATAAGACCTTAATTGTGATGGAGAGTCTGAGGTTGTTTTTCTTTCACATGAGTTGTTGTTAAATTATTCATTTGAACTGAGATTTATTAAGAGCATTACATATAAGTGGAATTTTATGTTTCAATATTTTTTATTCAGCAAACAGGGTAATTTACAACAAAAGTATAACAAGCAAAATCACCTTCACAAGAAAGATTAGAATAAGACAAGTGTGTCCATGGAACCTCAACATTTATCAAAAGCTAATACTCCATCATCAAAGCCCAAACATAATTTCTCCACCCAAGAGAGATTAAGCATGTATCCATGAAATAAAATCATGGAGAAAAAGATTTCAGACTGGCATAAACAGTGTGAATCAAACAATAGATGCTGAACAAGTAACAACATACTGTATCAACCCCTCCCTCCCTTTTACCTACAACCCATCCATTCATCCTTTACCCTCCCCTTCCACCCATCCAACACCACACCTCACTACTGGAAGATTTGACTCTTATACCTCCCAATAGTACATCATATTCTGATTCTCACATCAAGTATAATTTGTTCAGAACAAAACTTTATGCTTTATAATGTAACGATTGAATATAAGCACACCAGACATACAAGAACAATTTCCATCATTTGAGGGAGTGAGTGGCATCTTGTAGCTCCAGTAACATTAGATTATGGAATTGAATTCTCCAATGCCAATGGGGGGGGGGGGGGGTGGTAGCTGGTCCAATCCAGTCATATAAATGGAATTTTATTTGGTGAGTAATATATGTATAGCAACCCATCCTTATATAAGCCACATGGGCATATGTAAACAGAGACCTGCACCAAATACCTTTTGCAGCATGCTATGGATTCTGTTTATGCTACCATGGTAGGAGAAAGAAGCACCCACTGTCTTGCCAGTAGAGTAAAGTTGGCTCCTGAATATTGCACAGGAGCAGCACAACTGGGACCTGATCACACTATACAGGCAAATTGCTAATAAATTAAAAAAACCTTATACCTGGTACTTGCTTCAAAGAAATATATATAAGTCCACTACTAGCAAGTAAATCTCTCTTTTAATATCTTACATGTTATGAGGAAAAGGCTTCAGATACTCGGTTCACACTATTACTAATAGTCCAATGGACCGCGTTGCTCAGCGTTTACTTTTGAAATGTCTCTTTTCTTTAGGTAAATCAGCTGGTGAGTATTCTCATGAGTCAGAAAAACCTCGTTTTCAAACTTTTTTATATTTTGTATTTTTACATTTTATAATGATAATAAACTAGTACTTAGCTGCTGTTTAGCTCTGAAACTAATGGGTACACCCATTAATAAATAAAAAACCAGGGTTGTAATTGACTTAAACCAACTGTCATGGCTTCTGCAATTTAATCTAAATGACATGATCAACAGAGGAATGTCTGGATAGCAGAGCAATTTACCTCTCTGCTTATGTCAAGTGCCACAGCCCTATTGCAGGAGGACTGAGGTAGAGAGGGCATCAAAGGAGCTGATGCAGAAGGGGATACGAAGCTGATATAAGAAATAAGCCAGAGTAAAGCACTCAGAAAACTGAGAAGCAAAGCCTCATACCCCTGGGAAAGTTCTACAAGTCTGAGTGCTAATCTTCTCTAACTGTGTTACACAAACATTACCTAGGCATACATGTAGGATGAGCTATGCCATCATATTTAAGCACAGTGAAATTCACAGAGAGAAAGCAGCAAGAATGAGAGATATTAGCATGAATGACAGGACAATGAAGCATTAAGAGAGCTGCAAATATGGGACATGTAACAGACTCATAATGAAATCTGATTTGCCAATTGAGATTTATTTTATTTATTTATTGGGATTTATTAACGCCTTTATGAAGAGATTCACCCAAGGAGATGTACAATAGGTACAGTTTAACATCAAACTTACAATTTTGTTAACAGCATAATAGTAAAATGTACAAGTATAAAAATACATATAGTGAAAGAGGAAAACTTGAAAACAGCAAATTGAAACCTAATAATAAGACTATCATGAAACAGAATCAAAAATATGCATATTTAACGGCACTGAAATTCAAATAGCAGATATAATACAATGTAAGCATAATACTGATGGAATATCTAATAAGCACACAATTAGAACATTCAAATAACATTGCTGTGATACTAATGCTTTTCTACAATACAGCTTACCATACTGGTGGTGGGCCAAATGCAGATATATAGATGGGGACAAGATGCTTGGTATAGAGTTGGTTGAGATAAATAAATGGGTGTCTAAAACATTGTGGGTGAGGCGGGTAACTCCTGTTTCCAATAGCATATAGTCAAGGATGCAGTGGATGATCCCAATCATGCGTTCTTAAACTCCTACTATATGTGAAGCATGGGGAAGGTTGAATACCCAGGTACAGTGCTGGTTGCTCAGTTATTTTTCAATGATAGGACCATTGATCTTCACTGAGTTCATTTTCAGCTCCTTGCAAGCGCACTTGAAGTTGGATCCACAATCAGAGTGGATCTGCTTGGCTGGACCATGGATTGAGAAGAACCTTCTGTGGGCATTTGTGAAGCTTGAAATGCCGATGGACCCTATAACTTCAATGTGAATAGCGTGAGTGCTCATGCACGTGAACATAACAGCCCATCGTTTGCAATTCGCACTTCCTCCTCTGGTTCATCTTGGGATGACTGGCCATAATTCAAAGATATCCAACCCCATATAGGTGAATGATGGGTGAACATTGAGCCATTCAGGCGGCAGGTCTGCCATTGTTTGGTCTTGATGTGTGCCTCACAGTCTGCAGCACTTGACACATCTGCTGGCTAAACTAAAGGCAATTTCAGGACAGTATCTATCTTGAAATAGGTTGTGAAAAAACTAAAAGATCAGGGAAAGCCAAAGGAGAAGGGCAATTGTTTAACTTGGTACCTACACTTAACGTGTGTCAGAGGTGCCAAATTTGGCAAATGCACTAGACACTATTTGGTAACACATAATTCACTGAAAATTTGTCACCGAAAAAATGGAGTGCTAAGTGTTATTGTATAAAGCGCGTGCATTCTTTATAGAATAGCATTCAGGATGGATCTGGCATATAACATTTGGGTGTTGTAATTATGCCTGCTAAAGGCAGGTGTAATTACTGCCACCCAACTTAGGCATGCTTTGAGTAAATTCTGTAAACCTCATGTAACTTTTAGGAATGCCCCGGGCCATGCCTCCTTTCAGATATGCTCTATTGAAATTAGGCACTATGCTTTATAGAATAGCATGCAGCGAGATGCTGTGCAAAGTTTTAAGACTGCCAATCAACATCAATAATTGGATATTAGCACCCAATTATTGATGTTTCTGAGCTCATGAGTCAATTTATTTGCAAACACATCTCTGATAACACGCACAAAGTTGGGCATGGAAATTTGGACATGATGTACAGAATCTGGGGAATAGCGTGTAACTGCAAGGGGACTGTATATGTGGATGTAGCATGGGCAGGTCTCCAAATTATGCACGCAACTTACAGAATACTATAAAGGAGAAGTTTTCCATAGGGCACTTAGGCGCACCCATTTAGACCTGCCATAGAGGTGGTGTAAATGGTCACACCTTAGTTTAGGTGCCCCAATTCAGGTTGACACTAGTATTCTATAAATACTTCTTGGGGCAAAGTGCCATTATAGAACTGGCACTCAGCATGCACCATTGGCACGCCTAACTGGAGGAAACAAGATATAGAATTTGCTCTTTATATAGACTATTGCTCCTTTGTACTGGAAAATAAAGCTCCTTGAACAAGGAGTCCAGAATACTGAAGATAAACAGTAACATACAGAAAACACAAAGCATAGATTAACCCCCTAATTCTATAAAAGTCGCCAAAAATTGTGTGTGCAAATTTGGGCGTCTGCCCAATTTGTATGTGCAATTTAATTGAATTACAAGCTAATTGGAACTAATACTTGGTTTTTAAACAAGCAATTATTGGCACTAATTAGATTTAATTGGCATATACATGTGTAAACTTAGGTGTGGGATCCATGCCTAAAATTTAAGTGCAGTCTGAGAAAAGGGACACAGAAATGGGAGGGTCATGGGCATAACAGGGGCAATCCTGACATTAATGCACATAGCTATAGAATAATGGGGATTAATGACTAATGTAGGCATGTACATTTGCACCATGTTTCAACTGGTGCAAATGATTGTGCCTAAAGTTCATAAGTACATAAGTATTGCCATACTGGGACAGACCAAAGGTCCATCAAGTCCAGCATTCTGGTTTCCAACAGTGGCCAATCCAGGTCACAAATACCTGACAAGATCCCAAAAAAGTACAAAAACATTTTATACTGCTTATCCCAGAAATAGTGGATTTCCCCCAAGTCCAATTTAATAATGGTCTATGGATTTTTCCTTTAGGAAGCCATCCAAACCTTTTTTAAACCCTGCTAAGCTAACCGTCTTTACCACATTCTTTGGCAACGAATTCCAGAGTTTAATTACATATTGAGTGAAGAAACATTTTCTCTGATTCATTTTACATTTACTACTTTGTAGCTTCATCACATGTCCCCTATTCCTAGTAATTTTTGAAAGCTTAAACAGACACTTCACGTCTACCCTTTCCTCTCCACTCATTATTTTATAGACCTCTATCATATCTCCCCTCAGCCACCTTTTCTCCAAGCTGAAGAGCCCTAGCGGCTTTAGCCTTTCCTCATAGGGAAGTTAGGTGTGATTCCTGGGCGTAAGCCTATCCTATAAACTGCGCCTAACTAAATGTGGCTTATAGAATAGTGCTTTTATGCTGCTGATTTTTTGGCATCATATATAGAATCTAGCATTGTTATGCCTAACTGGAGGAACCAAGTTACAGAATTGCTCCTTATATAGACTATTGTTCATTTGTTCAAGAAAATTAAGCTGCTTGAACAAAAAGTCCAGAATATTGAAGATAAACAATCTAGCTTTCATTTTTATATTGCATATTGTAATTACTCAATCCTCATTTACTTTGGGGGTCTTTTATAATCCTATGAGCATCTCGGCGTTTACCGCCAGCTGATTTCTACTACTAGCTAAACATGCTACCGCAGCTTCCTTTGTTATTACTACTTAACAGATACTATCCTGCATCACTTTTTGTACTGTTAATCTCAGTAAGTTGTTAGCCACATTGAACCTGATCTATTGGGATAATGTGAGATATAAATAAATAAAGATACAGAAAACAGAAAGCATAGATTAAATGCTGGAATTCTTGGAAGTTGATATGGAAAAGCCCTTATATAGTTGGCAGTGGAAACAAATGCATAGGCTCCTCATTTAAAAAAAAATTGGATGTGTAAATCATTATACAGGCAAAATATGTGTTCAAAAAGGCTGCAAGAAGGGCAATTCTATAAACTAGGGCCATGGAAACTAGGCAGTAGCATTTATGCACCCATTGTACATGTAAATATTTTTAATACTAGCATATGTGCATGTAGGTGCACACTTACCCCCCAGATTCTATATATGGTGTCATTGTAGCAATATGCTGAAATCTTCTGTCCAGTGTGTAGCAGCGGCCAAAAAAGCAAACAGGATGCTAGGAATTATTAGGAAGGAATGCAAAATAAGACCAAGAATACTATAATGCCTCTGTATCACTCCATGATGCAACCTCACCTTGAGTATTGTATTTAATTCTGGTCACCATATCTCAAAAAAGATACAGCAGAATTAGAAGAGGTTCAAAGAAGAGAGACTAAAATGATAAAAGGGATGAAACTGCTTCCATATAAGGAAAGGCTAAAGAGGTTAGGGCTCTTCAGCTTGGAAAATACACAGCTGAGGGAGGATATGATGGAGGTCTATAAAATCCTGAGTGGTGTGGAGCGGGTGGAGGTGAATCGATTTTTCACTCATTCAAAAAGTACAAAGTCCAGTGGATACTCAATGAAATTACATGGAAATACTTTAAAACAAATAGGAGGAAATATTTTTCACTCAAAGAAGAGTTAACCTCTGAACTCATTGCTAGAGGATGTGGTAACAGCGGTTAGTGTATCTGGATTTAAAAAAGGTTTGGACAAGTTCCTGGAGCAAAAGTCCATAGTTTGTTACTGAGATGGACATGGGGGAAGCTACTACTTGGCTCAGGACTGGTAACATGGAATGGTGCTATGAATGGGGTTTCTGCCAGGTGGATTAACCACTGTTAGAAGCGGGATACTGGGCTAGATGGGCCATTGGTCTGACCCAGTATGGCTATTTTTATGTTCTTATGTAATATAAATGCTGAAATTTCAGCACAGATCCATGATGTGTGCACAACTAAATTAGATAACAAGTTATCAAGTATGAATTAATGGGCTTTAACAAGCAATAATTGCATTTAATTGGCACTAATTTGGTTTCAACCCTGAGCACCTAAATCCCATAGCTTACAATCAAAAGGGGACATGGGCATTCTGAGGCATTCCAAAAATTTGCGTACAGTTTTATAGAATAGAGCCATTTACACACCAAAATGCCTTGAGGGTGAATCTTTTCATAAAGGCTGTTAATACATCCCAATAAATAAAATAAATAAATGAGTTGAGTGCCAGCATTTACATCAGGTTTCAGCTGGTGTACATACCGGTTCTCAACTTTATGAAACTCATCTCTAAGCACTATTCTATAAAGAGTCCTCATCTTGGAGTACCCTTTATGGAATACCTGCTTAGCACCTGTTTTTTTCCAACACCGATTTTTGAATGCCATTTATAGAACCCCCCCCCCCCCCCCTTAGGGCTAGATTCTATATATGGCACCAAAAAAGGCACTAGTCCATAAGCCACGCTTATTGTATTTTGTATAAGATCTTCTATGGCCTGTCACTATTGTATATGTATTCTTTATTTCAATTTGCATCTTCAGTAAGAACCTGGTCATAGAGGCAACCTAACCCTTTTGTTTTCCCTAGTCCTAGAGCAATGTTTCCCAAGTCCAGTCCTGGAGTACCCCTGTCAGTCAGGTTTTCTGGAAATCCACAATAAATGTGCCTGAACTCGATTTGCGTATACTGCCTCCATTATATGCAATTCGTTGTGATATCCTGAAAACTTGACTGGCAAGGGGTACTCCAGGACCGGACTTGGGAAACACTGTCCTAGAGGAATGAAACTGCTTGAATCCTCTTTCTCTTTTCAAGCAGCAAAACTTTGGAAAACTCTTCCGAGTTCTGGTCCATTATAGATTATAAAACTTTTAGAAAGTTTTTAAAGACATTTTTATTTTATAGGTTTGTTACCCAGCAATAATAGCTTGAATAACTCTATCAATTCATGAAGGCTTAAATTATGAATTTTTTTTTATTGTGTTATGTATTTTGACTGCTATTTTTTATGAAATAATTGTGTTTGTTCAATATATTCCAGAGTTGTACCGGCTCTTGAGTGTTGTGATCCATATTGAACCAGTTTTGGCAAACACAGAAGAATAAATATTATTATTATTATTATCAATAATAATAATAATAATAATAATAATAATAATAAAGTTAGGTGTGGTTTATAGAATAGCACTTATGCAAACTGTGCCGAACATTAAGCGTGACCATTTGTACCAACTGAAATGTAGTGCTAATGTACACACCTACATTAGGTGCATATCCCCATTATTCTATAACAATACATGTTAATTTCAGGAATACCTCCATTATACCCATGACCCCTCCCATTTCTGCACCCCTTTTTTCAGTTCATGCATAAATATTAGGCGTGGATCCCATGCCTATATTTATGTACATATATGCCAATCTAATCCATGCCAATAATTGCTTATTAAAAACCCAATTATTGGTTCTAATTAACTTATTATTCCATTAAATTGTGCATGCAAATTGGGTGTGTGCCCAAATTTGCACCGGCAATGTTTGGTGAATTTTATTAAATTAGAGGTTTAATGCACATATATGGCAGTATGCTGCCTAACTGCTGTTCCGCAAATATCCACATAACTTACATGGTATATATATTTGCAAGGGAATGTACAAAGGGGTGAAGCATGGGCAGGACATAAGTGGGGACTCCCCCTTACATGCATAACTTACAGAATACTGTAAATTACACACGCTTCTAACAAGGATTTGGGCATTTGTATATACACCAGGTCAATGGCAGGTGTAAGTGCAAGCTGATAATGTTAGGTGCATTTATACCAGGTTACAATAGTATTCTGTAATGGAGCATACCTGCTTAAGTTCCATTATAGAATGAGCTCTTACCACCGCCCTCATGACGCCTATATGGAGACACCCTCATACAATTGTCCCCAGCAACAATTTTGTGGACAGAAATTGTGGATATTTCCTGACGTGACTAAAATCACTCAAGAAAGAAGAAAACAGTTTCTGGAAATGAGAGAGGAAACCAGGTCTTTAGGGGCAACTTTCTTACTTGCTTATCCTTGCAAGTGTGTTATAAAATATCTAAATATAAAGTATGTGTTTTTTGTACCAACACAATTGAGAGAATTTATAAATATGAAAAAGCTTGTCAAATGATAAAACCAACATAAAGTATTGTATGGTGGTATTTAGGGCTAGGCCTTTCCTTATATATTTTTCTTCTTTTTATGTTCCCCTGAACAATTTTGACTCCTTCCTCTTTAATTGTGGTCAAAGGAAGATATGGTGAAATATTAATGTTTTTCTTTAGTTAATTTTGTTTCCACTTGAATGTTATGTATTAATCATATCTGTATTTCATGTCGCAAGTATAATGCTTGTAAAATTATGAAAATTTTCAATTAAAAAACAAACAAACAATTGTCCCCTATATATAAGTCCCTTTCAATATTGGGCCATAAATAGCTTTTTATTATAGTTATTTTTAACCATAGATGGAAAATTATCAGAAAAAGGAGATAAAGAGAAGTGTGTGTGTGTGAGAAAGAGAACATAGATATAAATATTCATAAATACTTAGGATTATGTACTTTTGAGTAGTAAGTAGTGTTATGTAGATCACTGAAACAGATGGAGAACATGCTAAAATAAAGCTAATACTGCAAATCTGATCGAGAAAAGATTTTCTGAACTTTTCCCCCATAGACACAGAACCAGGCCTTAAAATAACTAGAAAAGGGTGACGTGTTCAAAATGTACTGTTATGAAACTGTCCTTGAAAGAAAGCCATGGAAAAAAATAAAAGAAAACACAAAAAAACAGTAATACTGTATCAGGTTTCCCTCTTCCCCTCAATGCACCCCACTGAAACAGTACAATAATGAATAGCTGGAATAGCTGTGCTTAATCTGAAATCTGGGTTTGGTATTTCTAGGAAAGGGCAGTATTCCTTTGCCAAATGAAAAACAAATGCATAATTTCTAGAACTAGCAAATGCAATAGCGCCCTTACGAGCTAAATGCTACTTTGTGAATGCCTTGTTTTAAGTGAATATCTCAGTAACAATCTGAACACAGTAAGGGGCAAGTTTCAAATTGTCTTCATTGGTACAGAGTTTGCAGGTAACTTTACCTGCAGGCCTTGCAACAGATTTCAAAGAAAATATATGCATTCAATTTTATAAAACCCATGAATGCCTTTCAGTGGGTTTAAAAGCCAACATGGATATTTTTTCCCCATACACATGTGTTACCTTTGAAAAATGAGGAACATGTGTAGATTTTAGCTCCACCCAAATTACATCCTTTTGAAATCTCTGCATGGTGTAGATCTCGTGTAGCATTGTAGATGACAGTGGATGAAGACCTGTACGGTCCATCCAGTCTGTCCAACAAGATAAACTCATAGCATAAGGTATGATGTGATACTTCATATGTATACCTGATCTTGATTTGTCCTTTCCATTTTCAGGACATAGACCGTATAAGTCTGCCCACTACTGTCCTTGTTCTAAAACTTCTGAAGTTGTTATTGAAGTCCCACTCCAGCCCATCCAAATCTGTCTAGCCACAATCAGGGCACAGACCATAGAAATCTGCCCTACACTGGCTTTGCTTCACAATTACTGGTGTTGCCATCTAATCTCCACTAAACTTCTATGGATTCATTCCATCTAAACTGGGTCCCTTTGTGCTTATCCCATGCATTTTTTAATTTTTTTACCGTTTTCATCTCTGTCATCTCCAGTTTCAAACCTGCTGCAAGTAATTTAGGGGTCCTTTTACAAAGGCATGCTGAAAAATGGCTTGCGGTAGTGTAGGTGCGGGTTTTGGGGGTGCACCGATCAATTTTTTAGTGCACCTGTAAAAAAAGGCCTTTTTAAAATTTTTGACAAATGTACGTGTGGCAAAATGAAAACTGCCACATGTCCATTTTGAGTCTGAGACCTTACTGCCAACCATTAACCTAGCGATAGACTCACGCAGTAACCGGGCAGTAATGATCTAAGCATGCCACATGGCATGTGACGGTTATGTGTGCCCGAAAATAAAAACTATTTTTCAGATGCGCGTATCGGATGCGTGCCAAAAATGAAATTACCTCAAGAGCCACATGGTAGTTGGATGGTAACTCCATTTTGGCACACATAGAGGCATATTTTCAAAGCACTTTGGGAGGCTAAGTTCCATAGCTTTCTATGGAACTTTGGGAGGCTAAGTGCTTTGAAAATATGCCTCATAGATGCTTACACGGTTTAGTAAAAGGAACCCTTAAATTGGTGTTTATTTGATAAAGACCAGAATGACACAATTTCTACTACTAATCTCATCACTACCTCAGATTATCTGTTATCATCCTCGCAGTTTCTGTGCTTTTGCCATGCTGACTCCTAAGACACTCTTTTACTAAGCTGAGTTAAGCAGCTAGCATGAGTTTTACTGTGTGGTAGACATTAGTGCAGATCCACGCTAATGTCTACTGCACTATTAAAGCAGCCACCATGCTAAAATTCCCACTGTAGCTGCTCAATGCAGCAATAGGTGTTGTGTGGGTGTGATAGTGGAGGAGAGGTAGCCTGCTGTGACAGCTTGCAAGTGTTTCATTATAATGCACTAGCTGTCACAACTGCCAATAGTGCAAGAGGAGGCAGTAAATACAGCTGCACTGTCAGCAGTTCAATAGTGTAGCTGCTAAGAAGTGAGATGCTAAGGCAGCACATCCCCCTGGCCTTCCAATCCCTCCTGTGCATGATTCCCCTTCTGTATCTTCCATGATCTGCTCCTCCCCCCCCTACTGGACACATCCTCCCCTGACAGAACCCCCCTCCCACCAGACCCCTACCCTACTCCTACCCCACAACCTCACCCGGAACCTATCTACACAGTAATTCATTGGCCATGGGTGGCAGTCTTCCTTCTATGAATGCTTCCTTATATAGAAGGATGCCCCCCTCCCTAGTGGTAGTACAGAGAAACTACTGTTAGGGGGCATAGGCAGCATTTTCGATGTTCGTGCCTACCCAGACAGCAGCAGAGGGGGACTGCAACCACCAATGCAGACCCCAAAAAGGTCCCGGGGGCATTTATGAGGGGGTGTAGTACTCTGGAGTGGGAGGGGAGTTTTTCTGTCAGGGAGGTTGGAGTTTTTCTGTCAAGGAGATGTGTCCAGCAGAGAGGAAGAGATCAGGTGGGGGATCCAAACTGTGTGTGTGTAGGGGGAAGGAGCAGAGGGAGTTGGACCAGAAGTAGAAATTGAATAGGGGGAAGTATTAGGGGAGGGGGATTTGGGGGGAAGGGGTATGCCACTGCAGCTTGGCTGTATTTACTTTTTTATTTATGGACTGGACTCTCACCATATACTGAAGTGGCAGATAGCATGGGAGTACCCACGGTATCTGCCACTGCATGCAACGTGGTACCTGTGCACTGTCTGCCGTGTGCAATAAATCCTGCATTTGCCACACAGGCTTTGTACTTACTGCACATTTATTTTTGCTGCTAACATGCAGTAAGTGGAAAACCCTATGCACTTGGGTCCCTAACTAGCTTATTTTCGAAAGGGAAGGATGCCCATCTTCCGACACAAATCAGGAGATGGGCGCCCTTCTCTTAGGGTCGCCCAAATCGGCATAATCGAAAGCCGATTTTGGGCATCCCCAACTGCTTCCCGTCGCGGGGATGACCAAAGTTCCTGGGGCATGTCAGAGGCATAGCAAAGGCAGGACTGGGGTGTGCCTAACAGAGGGGTGTCCTCAAGTGATAATGGAAAAAAGAAGGGCGTCCCTGACGAACACTTGGTCGACTTTACTTGGTCCTTTTTTTTAAGACCAAGCCACAAAAATGTTCCCTATATGACCAGATGACCACTGGAGGGAATTGGGGATGACCTCCCCTGACTCCCCCAGTAGTCACTAACCACCTCCCACCCTGAAAAAAACAACTTTAAAAACTTTTGTCTTTTTTTTTAGAGTATGGGTGAAGGACCTCCTTTGCTATGCCTCCATCCCTGCAACAGCAGTTGAGGATGTCCTTTGATATTCCTCTGTCCAAAATGTGGATGGTTGTGAGAAGGATGTCCATGCCTGGATGTTTCTGAGAAGGATATCCATGCCTGCTATGCCTCCCACACCCCCTTTATTTATTTGGATTTTGGATCACAGGTGGCAGCAGTGGGATTTGAGCTGACCACCTCTGGCTTGTAGGGCCAGTGCTCTAACCACTAGGCCATTCCTCCCCTCCCTTAAAATTTGGCCATTCCTGTGGGGGGGGGGGGGGCAGTATGCAGGTCCCTGTGGGGGAGGTATGTGTGTGTCAGCGGAGGGATAACGAGGGCGTGGACGTCCTTCTGTCAAACATTTTGGACGTCCCCAACTGCCCCCCCCCCCCACAGGGATGGCCAAATTTCAAGGGACTGGAGTAGAGTGGAGTGGCCTAGTGGTTAAAGCACTGGTTTTGCAATCCAGAGGTGGCCAGTTCAAATCCCACTGTTGCTACTTGTGATCCAAAATCCAAATAAATAAATAAAGGGGGTGTTGGAGGCATGGACATCCTTCTCACAGAAACATCCAGGCATGGATGACCTTCTCACAAACATCCTCGTTTTGGAGGTCCTCAACTGCCATAGCAAAGGACATCCTCAACTGCCGTTGCAGGGACGGAGCCATAGAAATATACAGTGTACCTGTATGTAACTCACCTTGAGCTACTACTGAAAAAGGTGTGAGCAAAATCTAAATAACTAGCGAAGGACATCCTCAACTGCGCGGAGGCATAGCGAAGGACATCCTTCACCCATACTCTAAAAAAAACCACAAACGTTTTTAAAGTTGTTTTTTTTCAGTGTGGGAGGTGGTTAGTGACCACTGCATGCCTTTTTCCATTCAGTTAGTGCATAAGTTAGTCCACTGCAGTGCCCCCTAGGGTGCCCGGTTGGTGTCCTGGCATGTCAGGTGGACCAGTGCACTACGAATGCTGGCTCCTTCCATGACCAAATGACTTGGATTTGGTCATTTTTGAGATGGGCGCCCTTGGTTTCCATTATCGCCGAAAACTGGGGATGACCATCTCTAAGGTCGACCTAAATGTTGAGATTTGGGCGTCCCTGACCATATTGTCGAAACAAAAGATGGATGCCCATCTTGTTTCGATAATACAGGTTTCCCCGCCCCTTCACCAGGATGTTCTTAGAGATGGGCGCCCTTAGAGATGGTCATCCCCATTCGATTATGCCCCTCCACATGACACAAACATAAATATTTGACTCTGTCAGTAAAGGTACAAAAATATCTATAGCTTAAAAACATTGATAAATACCAATTTTGTGTAACCACAAAGAACCCTTAAGTAGCTGGAAAATGAACACTTACATTTAGAGTAGAGGAATAACCTAATGGACTGTGCAGTGCAGGGGCGTAGCCAGACCTTGCCAGGAGGGGGGGCCAGAGCCCGAGATGGGGGGGCACTGTTAAGCTGCCTCCCCCCTCCGGCAACCCCCCTTCCCCCGCTCGATCGCGCCGACACTCTTAAACTCCCCCCCTCCCGCTACCAACCCTCGGCCGCCGTCGCCGCCCGCCCCATGAAGTACCTTGTTTGCTGGCAGGGCTGCCCAAACCCCGCCAGCCAAGAGTGTTCTTCAGCGCTGGAGTTAGTAAACTCCGGCGCCTTCATTCAAGGAAGTTCGTCTGAAGGATCAGCTGGTTTTGACGCATTTACGTCCTGCACGGGGCTACATGCACGGTGCAGGACGTAAGGCGTCAAAACCAGCTGATCCTTCAGACGAACTTTCTTGAATGAAGGCGCCGGAGTTTACTAACTCCAGCGCTGAAGAACACTCTTGGCTGGCAGGGTTTGGGCATCCCCGCCAGCAATCAAGGTAAATCATGCGGTAGCGGGGCTGGCGGCGATGGTGGGGGAAGGTTGGTGGCGGGAGGGGGGTCGTCGGCAGGGGGCCAGGGGCGAATCTGCGGGGGCCCGGGCCCCCTCAGGCCCCACGTAGCTACGCCACTGGTGCAGTGGAATGAGAGCCATTAGAACCAGGTTTAATTCCCATTACAGCTCCTTGTGACCCTGGGCAAGTCACTTGATTTGATTTATTAATTTGATATATCACATTTATACCAATAAGCACTAAAGCAGTTTAGAACTACTACTACTATTTAGCATTTCTATAGCGCTACAAGGCGTACGCAGCGCTGCACAAACATAGAAGAAAGACAGTCCCTGCTCAAAGAGCTTACAATCTAATAGACAAAAAATAAATAAAGTAAGCAAATCAAATCAATTAATGTGAATGGGTAGGAAGAGAGGAGGGTAGGTGGAGGCGAGTGGTTACAAGTGGTTACGAGTCAAAAGCAATGTTAAAGAGGTGGGCTTTCAGTCTAGATTTAAAGGTGGCCAAGGATGGGGCAAGACGTAGGGGCTCAGGAAGTTTATTCCAGGCGTAGGGTGCAGCGAGACAGAAGGCGCGAAGTCTGGAGTTGGCAGTAGTGGAGAAGGGAACAGATAAGAAGGATTTATCCATGGAGCGGAGTGCACGGGAAGGGGTGTAGGGAAGGACGAGTGTGGAGAGATACTGGGGAGCAGCAGAGTGAGTACATTTATAGGTTAGTAGAAGAAGTTTGAACAGGATGCGAAAACGGATAGGGAGCCAGTGAAGGGTCTTGAGGAGAGGGGTAGTATGAGTAAAGCGACCCTGGCGGAAGATGAGACGGGCAGCAGAGTTTTGAATACAACAGCATCAAAGCATCAGTTACAATATATTTATTTATTTAAAGCATTTATATCCCACATTTTCCCACTGATTGTAGGCTCACTTATATATATATAAATAAGTGACTGTATGTTATTGCAGTACCATATTATCAACGCTCTGCTGAAGAGTTAATAGCACATCAAAGAATGATTTCACAATTGCTCAAAAGAGCTTAAATAGAGCCAAGTTTTCAAGGCTTTGCAAAACTGCAGATAACTATCTATGCTTCTTATTTCCTCTGCCAACTGATTCCACAGATAAGGGCCAGAATAAAAAAAGGCCCGATTTGTAATTGATGATAGCTTAACTAAAGACAAAGACAGAAGTTCTAACAAGGTTCGCTGTGAGGACAAAAGTTGCCTTTTAGGAACATATCTTTTGATCACTTTAAATAACAAACATAAAATTTTAAAAGTCATTCTTGCAGTTCCTGGTAGCCAATGTAGCTCAGGCAGGACCAGTGTTATATGATCAGTTTTCTTTTTTCCCATAAGAACATAAGAATAGCCATACTGGGTCAGACCAATGGTCCATCTAGCCCAATATCCTGCTTCCAACAGCGGCCAATCCAGGTCACAAATACCTGGCAGAAATCCAAATAGTAGCAAGATTTCACACTACCAATCCCAGGGCAAGCAGAGGCTTCCCCAGGTCTATCCCAATAACAGACTATGGACTTTTTCTCCATAGGATTCATCCAAACCTTTTTTAAACCCAGATACGCTAACTGCTGTTATCACTTCCTCCAGTAATTTATTTATTTATTTGTAGCATTTGTATCCCACATTTTCCCACCTATTTGCAGGCTCAATGTGGCTTACATTGTTCCGTAATGGTGATCACCAATTCCGGAAAGAGAAATACATAGTTATAATGGAGGTGACAGAGAGGGGCATAATCAAACGGCGCCTGCCAAATAGCTGGCCGGCCATCTTCGGGGCTGGCGCTGCAAGTGGGCGGAGCCAACCGTATTTTCAAAAAAGATAGCCGGCCATCTTTTTCTTCACTAATACAGTTGGGCTCGGCCAAATGTCAGAATTCGCCGGGTCTGAGATGGCCGGCATCGGTTTTCAGCCATAATGGAAAATAATGCCGGCGATCTCAAACCTGGCGAAATCCAAGGCATTTGGTTGTGGGAGGAGCCAGCATTTGTATTGCACTGGCCCCCCTCACATGCCAGGACACCAACCGGGTACCCTAGGGGGCACTACTAAAAATTAAAAACAAAAATAGCTCCCAGGTGCATAGCTCCCTTCCTTTGGTTGTTTAGCCCCCACAAATCCCCACCAAATCCCACTCCCCACAACTCTACACCATTACCATAGCCCTAAGGGGTAAAGGGGGGCACCTACATGTAGGTACAGTGGGTTTTGGGTGGGTTTTGGAGGGTTCCCATTTACCACCACAAGTGTAACAGGTGGGGGGGGGGGGCCTGGGTCCACCTGTCTGAAGTGCACTGCACCCACTAAAAACTGCTCCAGTGACCTGCATACTGCTGTCATGGAGCTGGGTATGACATTTGAGGCTGGCATAGAGGCTGGCAAAAAATGTTTTTTTATTTTTTTTTGGGTGGAGGGGGTTGTGACCACTGGGGGAGTAAGGGGAGGTTATCCCCGATTCCCTCCAGTGGTCATTTGGCCAGTTGGGGCTCCTTTTTAAAGCTTGGTCGTGGAAAATAAAAAGGGACCAAGTAAAGCCGGCGAAATGCTCGTCAAGCCAAGCTTTTTTTTTCCATTATCAGGCGAAGCCGGCCATCTCATGAGCACGCCTCATCCCGCTTCCGTCCCACCCCCATCCCACCTTCACTACCCTACCAACACGCCCCCTTGATGTTTCGCCGGCTCCGCGACGGAAAGCAGTTGAACCCGGCCAAAATCGGCTTTTCGATTATATCGATTTGGCCAGGTTCAGGAGATCGCCGGCCATCTCCCAATTTGTGTCGGAAGATGGCCAGTAATCGCTTTCGAAAATGAGCTGGAGAGTGGATTAGGTAATCAGGTACAGAGAGTTCATTTCTGTAATAAGAAGTAAAAGGTATTGAGTTAAAATACAATCGTGATAGATTAGCTTAAACAATCAGGAATAGAGAGTTCTGTTTTGTATATTTCTGGTATAAATTTTGTTTTGTAATGAATTCCAGAGCTTAACTATTCGTTAACCATCCATTGCCCCAGGTACAAAAAGACAAAAAAAAAACCTCAAAAAACAAAAACAAACCGTGAGCCCTTTTGGGAAAAGGCAGTATATTATGAAATGCATGACCGTTACCCTTACAATATATAAACACGACTAGAAGTCTTAATTATAATCATGGAAAGGACAATTTAACATTTTTTAGAAATTGATTTTGATTTGATTTATTAATTTATGCATTCTTATATCCCACTGTTATCTAAAAACAGGTTTCAGTTCAAAGTGTCTCACAATTTACATTTTGGTGGAATTTCAATGGTGCTTTACAGTTAAAACAGGGAGAGGGTATCATTATCTTTCATAGTTATTTATAAAAAAAATTTAATAAGATTTTTAAAATCATTTTTATAAGATGGTAAAGAATAGTACAAATGTAATTGTCTGGTCCAGGTACTAAAATGTTTACTGAAGGACACCTCCTTTACTCATTATTAGTAGGTGTCAGTGGTGCTGTGGAAGGACAGTTGACTTGAATTCTGCATGGATCAATTTCATTATACATAGGTCTTGTCATAGCCTGAGGTTGGCTTCAGGTCTGTAGTAATTGTTCTCATTATACGCTGGTACTGGCACAAATGGACAGCTGGCTTCTGGTTTTTACTGATCCTTTACATTATACATTACATTATACAATGTTCATCTCTGGCCTGGATTCATTTGGCATAATGATGACTGATTGCATGTTGGACCTGGAGTTGCAACAAGTGGACTTACATCCAAACGCAGCAGTGGATATTGAGATGCAGAGCTCCAGGAGCAGCAGAACCAGGAGAATACCATCAATCCATGGGATCACCATCAGCAAAACATCTCTTTTCACCCAGTGATAAGATGAAAAACCATTATTGTAATATGAATTGTTCATATAGATGCCAAGGCCAAGATCAAGGCAAATAATAATTATTCTAACAAAGGCAGCAAGGGAGTTGACAATATTCATCCTCAAGCTTCCCTTTACCAAACATATATTTGCATGATTCTGAGCTGTGACAGACAGGGATCCTGAAATGATGAAAAACAATCTACCCCAGAAAGATACTGCACTAATAACAAAAATGGTGAGAGCTGTATAAGTGATAACAGCCAGAACGATTCCAAAGAAGATCTGGGTGATGCCTATTAGGATCTGGGTGACTCCCAGAGCCTTTGGCTCTCCTTTGAAGAATTTCTGCAGAGCCTCTGGGACTTGACATGGGGCATTTTGAAGGACATTGAGTCCCATCTGAACTACGTGTTGACCAGCTGATGGGAGAAGCTGAGCGATTACTACCATCCTATTGGCTCCAGTTACTGTCGGAATCATGACTCACAACCTTGTGATTTCCTGCAGCTGGGCTGGTACAGTGCTGAGAGTTTTACAGGAGTTTAAAGCTCATCCTGTGGTGAGCTGGATTATCTTTTGATTCAGATCCATGGGTAACTGAGAATTGGCCTCTTAAATATTAAAATTTTAAACTCAGATCATTATCCAATATAAAGCCAAGCTAAATCTTGCAAAATGGATGATCCTATAAAAATACTTGTGGGTCAATATTCAGCCAGACCGATGCTGAATATCCAGGTCAGCAGCAATCCTGAAAGTTATGTCGGTACAGCCGATACTCACTAAGAATGGGCTATCATTTGGCATGGCATAGGAAAAATCAAAGATATATCGTCTGTCATTGAATGTCATTACCAAACAAAAACAAGCAGAAAAAAAATACACATTTTGTGTTTTGTCATTTGCAGATAATAGTGTGTGCTATTTGAAAATAGGGTCATGAAACTGAACATGGCAAAGACTGAGCTCCTTGTCTTTCCACCCAAACCCTCTTCTCCTCTTCCCCCACTTTCCGTCTCTGTTGACAACGCCCTCATCCTCCCCGTCTCTTCAGCCCGCAATCTCAGAGTCATTTTCGACTCCTCCCTCTCCTTCTCTGCCCATATCCAGCAAACAGCTAAGACCTGTCGCTTCTTCCTCTATAATATTAGCAAAATTCGCCCATTCCTCTCTGAACAGACCACTCGAACCCTCATCCACTCACTCGTTACCTCTCATCTTGACTATTGCAACCTTCTCCTCGCTGGCCTCCCTCTTAGCCACCTATCCCCCCTTCAATCTGTCCAAAATTCCGCCGCACATCTTATCTACTGCGTGAACCGATACTCTCATATCACCTCTCTCCTCAAGTCGCTTCACTGGCTCCCGATCCGCTACCGTATACAGTTCAAGCTTCTCCTATTGACCTTCAAGTGCACTCAATCTGCAGCCCCCCATTACCTCTCTACCCTCCTCTCCCCGTATGTTCCCACCCGTAACCTCCGCTCTCAGGACAAATCACTCCTATCTGTACCCTTCTCCACCACTGCTAACTCCAGACTCCGCCCCTTCTGCCTCGCATCACCTTATGCCATGCGCCCTCCCTGCCCATTTTCAAGTCCTTACTCAAAGCCCATCTCTTCTCCCTTGCTTTTGGCGCCTAACCACCTTCCCCATTCATGATACCTACACTGACTACATAGTTTGTTACCTTTAGATTGTAAGCTCTCTTGAGCAGGGACTGTCCTTCCCCATGTTTAAACTTGTACAGCGCTGCGTAACCCTGGCAGCGCTATAGAAATGCTAAGTAGTAGTAGTAGTAGTAATTTTCATTTTATTTGAGTTTTTCTCGCTTTGTTGTCAGCTTTTAATAAAAGTGTGCATTATGTGGAAATAGTACCGTTTCAGAAATAGTGCACACTCTTTCCTGATGGTGGAACCACCAAGTGCATGCACAAACTCAGGAAAAGAGTCACCCTCTTTATGAAACATTGCACGCTGTTTCCACATAATGCACACTATATCCCTGATTTTATAAAGGTGGCCAAAAATTGTACGTGCAAATTTAGGTGTGTCCCTGACTTGCATGTGCAATTTAATAGAATAATGAGCCAATTAGCGCCAATAATTGGCTGTTTAACAAGCAATTATTTGCACTATTTAGATTTAATTGGGACCAATATGCATAAAGTTAGGCATAGGATCTGTGCTTAAAATTTACACACGGCCTAAAAAGGGTGCATGGAACTGAGAGGGTCATGGGTGTTTTGGGGCACAACAGGGATGTGATTTCAAGTTATGTGCTTATTTACAGAATAATGGTTCTTTACATGTAAATTTAGGTGCGGGCATTTGCACCACATTTTCATTGGTGCAAATTTACACACAATTTTCTGCTTAAGCACGCATTCCATAAACCATGGTGAACTTTAGGTGCAGCTTATAGAATACCGTTTAAGCGGATATTGTTTAGCGCCGATTTTTTAGGCGCCATGTATGGAATCTAGTCCTATTTCCAAAGAGTGTGAACTAAAAGCAGAAACTGACAAAACAACAAAATGAATAAAATGAAAATTCCCATAAACCACACAGCAAACAAACAGGAAATGAACATTTTCCAGCTGTCTATCCCGTATATTTAGTGCTATACTTGCAGAGCTAAACGGCAAAGTTAAGACTGCTATTTAAGTGGTCCTATTTACCCCAGTTATTTATGTGAGCACCAGCATTGAATGTTTCTGCTGCTCTCTACATAATTTATGGGACTGCCCTGACTCCCTCCCCAAATTGCCCTGGATCTAGGTGGGCAGTACCACTATGGTCAAAGGTGATCTTCGTTGCACTACCTGGTTAAATGCTGCTGAATATCCCATCCTCAGGCACTCAGCCTGATTTAACCAAGCAAAAACCTCTCCTGCCTAGTTAAATCTTTTTGAATATTAAGCCTTTGGTATTACTTCCTAGATGAGCTCCTAAATTTTGTATTAATTATAATCTACAAATTACTCTTTGGGGTATGCTAGCATACAAGGAATTATAACTTTCAAGATGAAATGGGTCACAGAGCTGAACTGCAATACTGGAGAATGGCATCTCAGATAGAATCAAGGGGCCAGAGCCCCATGGGATTAAAAAGACAGCCTTCATCGCAGTCAGACGTGTAATCCACGGAGAATTATGAATCTAAAATAACCCCCAGGCTATAAACATGAGAACTAAATCACCAAACTGACTTATTCATCCAAAAGACTTCAAGGTTCATTTTACTAAGGTGCGCTGAAAAATGGCTTGCACTGGTGTAGACACGTGTATTCGACGCGCGCAGGTCCATTCTTCTTTTTGGGGGGCCGAAAATGGACGTGTGGCAAAATAAACATTGGCACATATCCATTTTGGGTTTGAGACCTTACCACCACCGATTGATTTAGTGGTAAGGTCTCACATGTTAACTGGAAAGTAATGGTCTACACTTACAATGCCCATTACTGCCCGGTTAGTGCTGCATGCCGGAATTTTTCCAGCGCGCTTACTGGACGTGCGTAAAAAATGAAATTACTGCCTGGGCCACATGGTAGCTGGGCAGTAATTCAAAAGTGATGCACATAGGACGTGCATATGTGCCTACGCGGCTTAGTAAAAGGACCCCTCAGTTTTTCTTCCATTTACTTTCAGTTTATTTAATTTTGGTCGGTTTACAACTTTGTCTAAAAAGGCATTCAGTTATTGCTTCCTATCGGTCTGAATCTAAGGCCATATACTATTGAGTATCATTGATTTAAAACTGATACCTGATATCAAAGTCTTGAATCCCTTGATGTATGGAGTGCACATATATGTTGAACAATAATGGTAATAGGAGAGACCCTCATAGTAGTCCAAATATTAATCACAAGGAGAGGATAGAACATCCCCAAAATAAATCATAAGCTTTCTATCTAGGCCCAATATTCAACAGCAGCAGTCAGCAACTAAGAAGACTGCCAGTAGTTAAAATAAAACTGGATATTCAGCTCCAGTACTCGGACCCTGGCCAGAACTGAGTATCTGGTTTCAGCACTGGCTCAGAAATGTTATCCAGTCAGCAGCAATTTCAGACCATTAGCCTTTTTTGCTCTCCTAAATTTATCCAGTTAGTTACAGGGTTAGGGGAGAAATCAGTAAATGATGCCCAACGTTAGATGCCGGGGTGATCTGCACTAAGCCAGTATTCTGCATGGGTGTTCTGTGCAGAGCAACCTTTAGATAACTCTGGATTAGCAGACATCTCACACCTAACTTTGGGTGTGAGCACTTATGCCTGCCAAAAGCTAGTATAAATACTGGCACCTAACTAATAGTAAGAGAAAAAAGCACAACAGGGCCTTCAAGACTGGAATAATTGAGAGTCCTTTTATTCATAAAGACCTGACACGGGCCTTGTGTAACAACGCCTGCCTCGGGAGTTTAAAGCCAGCAGCTCTTTTTCTCTTGTTTGCTGCTCGTACTGTGGTGAGCTGGATTATCTTTTGTTTCAGAACCATGGGCAACTGAGAACTGGCCTCTTAAATATTAAAATTTTAAACTCAGATCACCATCCAAAAGAAAGCCAAGCTAAATCTTGCAAAATGGATGATCCCATAAAAATACTTGTGGGTCAGTATTCTGCCAGACCGATGCTGAATATCCAGGTCAGCAGCGGTCCTGAATGTTATGTCGATACAGCCGATACTAAGATTGGGCTATCATTTGGCATGGCATAGGAGAAGTCAAAGACATATCGTCTGCCATTGCATGTCATTACCAAACAAAAACGAGCAGAAAAAAAAAACATTTTGTGTTTTGTCATTTGCAGATAATAGTGTGTGTTATTTGGAAATAGGGTCATTTTCATTTTATTTGAGTTTTTCTCGCCTTTTTGCCTCCAAGTACTCCAATGCTCTTGAAGGCAAACACAAAAAAATGGGGGGGGGGGGGGGGGATAAACTCCTTTTAAAGAGCACCAACATACTCAAATAGATGGTATAAAAATGCGGTAAAGTCAAAACCTCTCCCACATGGTGGACAAATCCACATGAATATTGTCAGTTGGGCATGTAAATGACATTCTATAATAGGAGTCCTCAAATCCAGTTCTCGAGGTCCACAACCCAGCCTGGATTTCAGATTTCCACAATGCAGAGGATCTATTTGCATACAATGGAACTAGTGAATGCAAATATTATTTATTTATTAGGTTGGGTTCTACACCTTGAGGACTGGATTTGAGGACTCCTGTTCTATAACATTGTACCTAAATTCTGGGAACACCCTGACCTGCCCATGGCCTCCCATGGCCACGCTCCCTTTGGAGATGCCCACCATAAAATTTAGACATGCATGTTATAGAATAGGGTGCAGGATAGATCTGTGAGTAACTCCTAATGACTGCCAATTACCACCAATTAGTGATTGTTAACACCTCATTAACTAAGTAGTTTATGTATGGATCTTTGATCTGCACCCAAATTTGCATGCCCCACTGTGGGTGACATATATAGAATACAAGGATTAATGGTCTGAATATGGCTGCTAACTGGATAACCTCGGTTTTGCCCAAGCGCCACCCCCAGACCACCCTGGCACTGTCTAGATAGTCATAAATTACTAAACTCATTCAAATCAAATAAAAATAGCTTGCAGTACTTATCAAATTCCCGCTGGAGTACAAAAAATTCTCAAGGGGGAAAAAGCCTCAGTACCCTCTCGCCACTTCTGATAAACAGAAGTTTTTATGTGGCAGAATAACCGAGGATGAGTTCACTTTGTAGGCATTTTTTTTAAAACCCTGAAAATATTTGTTAAAACTCGAATGGTTATAGCTTTTCTTGGTTTTACATGGATCCCAAATTATGACTTTGAATGTGAAAAAAGAAAAACTTAGCTTGAAAAATATGTGCAACTCTGCTTCTATTTCAAACATCCACTGACTTTATGGCTAGAGTTTTGCCCAATGGCTGTGTCAAGGTGTAAACAACCAATCAGCATTCTTTTGCTTTCACATACTACAGCATTACCAGATCCCACCAGAGTTGCTTTTTTCACATTTAAAGTCATGGTTTGGGTGGAGAGGAAAAGTTGAATGGGAGAGGGTAGGACTAGGAGGTTGATCCCTGCTGACTGGAGACAATGGAGGGTAGCATTTAGAGGTTGTGAAGAAACAGTGTGTTTTAAGCCTGCTGCTTTTGACACAGTTGATCACAGCATACTCCTTGATACGCTGTCCTCACTTGGATTTCAGGGATCTGTTCTTTCCTGGTTTTCTTCTTATCTCTCCCAGCGTACCTTTAGTGTATATTCTAGTGGATCCTCCTCTACTTCTATCCCACTGTCAGTTGGTGTACCTCAGGGATCCGTCCTGGGACCTCTTCTTTTCTTCATCTATACTTCTTCTCTTGGTTCTGTGATCTCATCCCATGGTTTTCAGTATCATCTTTACACTGATGACTCCCAGATCTACCTCTCCACACCAGAAATCTCAGCCAAAATCCAGGCCAAAGTATCAGCCTGCCTGTCTGACATTGCTGCCTGGATGTCTCAGCACCATCTGAAACTAAACATGACCAAGACTGAGCTTCTCATCTTTCCCCCTAAACCAACCACTCCTCCTCCCCCATTCTCTATTCCTGTGGATAACAATCTCATCCTTCCTGTCTCATCAGCTCATAACCTTGGGGTCATCTTCGACTTCTCCCTCTCCTTCTCTGCACATATTCAGCAGACTGCTAAAACCTATCGTTTCTTTCTCTATAATATCAGCAAAATTCGCCCTTTCGTTTCTGAGCACACTACCAGAACCCTCATCCACACTCTCATCACCTCTCACTTAGACTATTGCAACTTGCATCTCACAGGTCTCCCACTTAGCCATCTCTCTCCTCTTCAATCTGTTCAAAATTCTGCTGCACGACTAATATTCCGCCAGGGTCGTTATGCTCATATTAGCCTTCTCCTCAAGTCACTTCACTGGCTTCCTATCTGTTCCGCACACAGTTCAAACTCCTCTTATTGACCTATAAGTGCATTCACTCTGCAGCTCATCAGTATCTCTCCACTCTCATCTCTCCCTACATTCCTCCCCAGGAACTCTATTCACTAGGTAAATCTCTCTTATCTGCACCCTTCTCCTCCACTGCTATCTCCAGACTCCGCTCCTTTTATCTTGCTGCACCATATGCCTGGAATAGACTTCCTGAGCCAGTACGTCAAGCTCCATCTCTGGCTGTCTTCAAATCTAAGCTAAAAGCCCACCTTTTTGATGCTGCTTTTAACTCCTAACCCTTATTCACATGTACAGAACCCTTCTTTTATCATCCTCACTTTAATATTCCCTTATCTCTTGTTTGTCCTGTTTGTCTGTCCTAATTAGATTGTAAGCTCTGTCAAGCAGGGACTGTCTCTTCATGTTCAAGTGTACAGTGCTGCGTACGTCTAGTAGCGCTTTAGAAATGATAAGTAGTAGTAGTAGTAGCAGGTGTTAAGGTGCGAAAGAGAAGAGGCATCAGAAACTTTGCACAAGATTTGAATATTGACAGTGTAGCAGAATGATATACAGTCAATAGGCAAAGAAGGAGAGGAAGGCTCCAATTCTGTGATATGAGAAATTATAGTATCACTGAGTATCCGGGAGAAAACAGGAGGGGGGGGGGGGACCAAGGGATAGAAGGAGGAGGAGAAGACAGAAGGAAGCTGAGAAGAAAGTGATCAGACCATGGTACGGGGAAAGACTGAAGGGAGGAAAGAGGAATGATAAGTGGGGTAGAGGCTAATACAAAATCCAGGGTATTGCCAGCTTTCTGAGTGAGAATAGAAATATGTTGAGTATGTCCAAGACTGTGAGTCAGAGAGATGATGGATGAGCAGAGGTCAGGTTGAGGAAGGTTGAAGTTGCTAAGTAGAGAGAAACGCATGCTGAGACTAAGTTTGTTCCTAGAGATAGTGGATGGAGGAGGGGGATTATAGAGGACAGCAATGTAGCAGGGGGATGATAGAGGACAGCAATGTAGCAGTGTGAGAGGGTGATAGAGAGTGACAGAGAGAGAGAGAGAGAGAGAGAGAGAGAGAGAGAGAGAGAGAGAGAGAGAGAGAGATGAACAAGAAGAACTTTGGATATGTGAAGAGGCTTAGTATTACAGGGGGTAGGCTGAAGAGAAGAACGGAAAAAGCAATATGTTGAGCTGAACCTTAGGGCAGTCGCAATGGTGGAGTACAGGGTATGGGTAGAGTGCAATATGGTGATATGAACCTTAGGGCAGTCACAGTGGTAGAGTATAGGGTACCGGCAGAGTGCAATATGGTAAGATGAGCCTATTAAGGGAATGGGACTTGATATACTGCCTTTCTGTGGTTTTTGCAACTATATTCAAAGTGGTTTACATATTATATGCAGGTACTTATTTGTACTTGGGGCAATGGAGGGTTAAGCAACTTGCCCAGAGTCACAAGGAGCTACAGTGGGAATCAAACCCAGTCCGCTGCCCAACCATTAGGCTACTCCTCCACTCCAACAGAACACAACAAAGACCAAGTATGAGCAAAGAAGCAAACATCATCAGGTAGAGCAAATACAAATAATATAAGCTTCTAAATAAATACATTATAAAAACATGGGCATACAAATTTCAAACTCCATAAAAAATTTAGCAACCCCAACATATCCACTTTAATCAATCTACAGAATCAAATTTTCTACAAATTCATTCTTTTGACCCTTTCCTAAAACTCAAATAATCTATTTGCAGCCAAATTTCCTCTGGCAGAGATTTCCAGAAAACGATGGTGACAATTGAGAAAATACATTCCTGGTATCACTCCAATGGTACAAAGAACAAATTGGGACTGAAGAAAGTGTCTTCTCGGCAAAACATAAACGGCAACCCAGAACATACCAAGAAAGTTTGCAGTGAATATAACTTGATCCCATATCACTGAAGACCTTAATGGCAAGGGTAAGCAGCTTAAACATGATACACACTTCAACTGGCATTCAACACAATACTTTCAATCCAGGAGAAATATGATCGTATCACCACAGACCCATGAGAATTCTCACTGCAGTATTCATGATGTTGAAGTCACTTGGTCTGTCAACATGGCAAGCCAATAAGAATTACATTACAGTAATTTAGTCTAGGCATCCGCAATGCATGCATCACCTTTGTAAGTTCAAGTGGAGCTAGAAATAGTTGAAGCTGCCAGATCATCTGCAATGTTCCAAAAACTGACCTAACTACCTGATGAAATCTTATGGGTTCAGATTCAGTTTGGAGTCTAACAAAAACCCCAAACCCTAAACAACTTTAATAGATCACAGAATAGGGTGGAGAAAACCCCAGTATGGTACAAGGTGACTTTGCTTAACTTGTTGAAAGTTGCTGCTGCAGTTGTTCTGATGCTTTTACTGATTTACTATTTGTTATATACAATCATATTTTTTCACCTATCATTTTGGCGATATTGTCATGCCCCTGTTGCAGGCAGATGCCAAAACGTGGCCGCATCGGGTCTTGTGTCCAAGATTATGCCCAAGTTTTCCTGAGGACGTCCTCACAGGATGTTCTGGCGAAGGGGCGGGGAAACCAGTATTATTGAAACAAGATGGGCATCCATCTTTCATTTTGATAATATGGTCAGGGACGCCCAAATCACAAAATTTAGGTTGACCTTACAGATGGTCATCCTTAAAGATGGTCGTCCCTGATTTTTGGCCATAATGGAAACCAAGGATGCCCATTTCAGAAACGACCAAATCCAAGCCATTTGGTTATGGGAGGATCCAGCATTCATAGTGCACTTGTCCCCCTCACATGCCAGGACACCAACCGGGCACCCTAGAGGGCACTGTAGTGGACTTCATAAATTGCTCCCAGGTGCATAGCTCCCTAACCTTGTCTGCTGAGCCCCCCAAACCCCACTCCCCACAACTGTATACCACTACCATAGCCCTAAGGGGTGAAGGGGGCACCTACATGTGGGTACAGTAGGTTTCTGGTGGGTTTTGAAGGGCTCACATTTACCACCACAAGTGTAACAGGTAGTGGGGGGATGGGCCTGGGTCCACCTGCCTGAAGTGCACTGCACCCACTAAAACTGCTCCAGGGACCTGCATACTGCTGTCATGGAGCTGGGTATTATATTTGAGGCTGGCATAGAGGCTGCCAAAAAATATTTAAAAAACATTTTTTAGGGTGGGAGGGGGTTGGTGACCACTGGGGGGAGTAAGGGGAGGTCATCCCCGATTCCCTCCGGTGGTCATCTGGTCAGTTCGGGCACCTTTTTGAGGCTTGGTCGTAACAAAAAATGGACCAAGTAAAGTCGCCCAAGTGCTCGTCAGGGATGCCCTTCTTTTTTCCATTATCAGTCGAGGACGTCCATGTGTTAAGCACGCCCCAGTCCCGTCTTCGCTATGCCTCCGACACACCCCCCGTGAACTTTGGTCGTCTCCGCAATGGAAAGCAGTTGAGGACACCGAAAATCGGCTTTTAATTATGCTGATTTGGGCGACCCTGGAAGAAGGACATCCATCTCCCGGTTTGTGTTGAAAGATGGGCGCCCTTCTGTTTCGAAAATAAGCCTGCTTGTACCATACTGGTGTTTTGTTTTCTCTGCCGTCTTCTGTGACTTGTTTTCTCTGATGTTGATCACCTTTGGTGTGACGAGCCTCTTTTGCTTCTCACCACGACTTTAATAGGGACTGAAGCATCATCTGCTCTAATATCCAGTCCTGCTACTAGGGCTGACATACCCATCTAAATAATCTGATATTTGAAGATTCATTTTTAGCCAGTGATCCCAAAAACCAGAAATACAAATCAGACAAGAATTCACAACAGAGTTCTTTAGAACCAAAAGTTGAGTTTTATAATTAGGCAACGGCAGGTACACTTGCCTTGCATGTTTAAATGCTGAGAAAATTAGCGCTTACATCCTGAAGCAACCTAAGCGCTATTCTAGAAAGGTGTGCATAACAATTATGGTGCACAACTTCAAGAGGGCAAACATGTAGGCAGCACTGTTCCCTCTCAGTTGAACAGGAGTCCTCCATCTACAGTCCTGCTAGCGGGGGGTGCTGTTTCACTATCACATTTTCAACAGTGAGGGACAGGCAAGATCTGCAGGATTCCAGGGAACCTGCCTGTCCCTAGCAATTGAAAACACAATATTGAAGCACTACCCCCTACTAGTAACACTGCAGTTAGAGGAACCCCTGTTCAGCATAGAGGGAACAGTGGGAGGCGGACATGGGAGGGGCTCCCAGGTATACACTAACTTACAGAATACTAGATGTTATGCATACCTTACCACATTTACATGCCAGTAGTTATGCCAGCTCTATGGCTGGTGTAACTGCTGGAACCACAAAAAAGAAGAAAAAACCTACACAAATGGAATAAATCCATAAACATATGCCTGCATCAGAAGACTCAAGACAATCTTCATAACAGTTGCCAGAAAAATGCAAACAGCTTCTGGTTCACAATTCTTAATGCTCCTATACAAAATAACAATGAGTAACTACAATGGAAAAAATATGTGATCAATATATAGAATAAAGGTGCATGAAAGGCACGGAAAGCAATGTGAACAGTGATGCGTAAAGATGATACAATTTAACTCTAGTGACTATGATGTAATGACTGTATAAATATATTTATTTATTTGTTACATTTATACCCCACATTTTCCCACCTTTTTGCAGGCTTAATGTGTCTTACAAAGTATTGTAAATGCGATTGCCATTACGGATGATAACAAATACAAGGTTGTGTTATGGTCACAGGTACAAGTGTTTCAGGCGTCATGAGGTCGAGGATAATAAATTGTCCAGTACGAGCATAGATTATCTTGTGTTATTGGGTGTGGGGATTTATGTTGGATCAGTGGCATAAGCTTTTTTGAAGAGGTGGGTTTTTCAATGATTTCCTGAAGTTTAGGTGGCCGGGTATTGTTTTCACTGCATACGGGAGTCCATCCCATAGTTGTGCGCTTATGTAGGAGAAGCTAGATGTGTGAGTTGTTTTGTATTTTAGCCCTTTACAGTTTGGATGATGTAGGTTTAGGTACGATCGTGCTGATCCGAGTCTGTTTCTAGTTGGTAGATCAATGAGGTCTGTCATGTATCCTGGGACTATGCCGTAGATGATTTTGTGGACTAAGGTGCAGATTTTGAAGATGATCCATTCTTTGATTGGGAGCCAGTGCAGCTTTTCTTAAAGGGGTTTTGCTCTGTCGAATCGTGTTTTACCATATATCAGTCTGGCTGCTGTGTTTTGGGCGGTTTGGAGTTTTTTAGTGAGTTGTTCTTTGCAGTCCGCATAGATACCATTGCAGTAGTCTGCGTGGCTTAGGACCATTGATTGTACTAGTTTACAAAGGGTATCTCTCGGGAAGAAAGGTTTTATTCATTTGAGTTTCCACATTGAGTAGAACATTTTCTGTATTACCGTTTTTACTTGACTCTCGAGAGTGAGGTTGCGGTCTATAGTTACTCAGAGTATTTTTAGGCTATCTGAGATAGGGAGTGTGTGTCCTGGGGTGTTTAAGGTTGCGGGTTTGAAGTTGTTATGTTGAGAAGAGAGGATAAGGCAGTGTGTTTTTTCAGTGTTCAGTTTCAGCTGGAATGAGTTTGCCCAGGAGTTCATGATGTTCAGGCTATCATTTATTTTTTTGGTTATTTCAGTCAAGTCATGTCTGAAGGGAATGTAGATTGTGACGTCATCTTCATAGATGAATGGGTTAGGGCCTCATTTGGATAGGGACTTTGCCAATGAGATCATCATCATGTTGAAGAGTATTGGTGATAATGGTGATCCTTGGGGTACTCCACAGGCTGCTTTCCACGGTGGTGATAAGTTTGAATTTGATTTTACTTGGTATGTTCTGGTGGTTAGAAAGCCCTTGATCCAATTGTGTATGTTTCCAACAATCCCGAACTGGCCGAGGAGTCTTAGTAATATATTATGGTTTACCACGTCGAATGCGCTTGACATGTCGAATTGAAGGAGAAGTATACTTTTACCTATGGCTATTTCCTGTTTGAATTTGGCCAGGAGAGTGACTAGGACAGTTTTAGTACTATGGTGGGATCGGAATCCTGATTGTGAGTCGTGTAGTACTGAGTACTTGTCCAGGTATTCTGTAAGCTATTTGGTTACCAAACTCTCCAACAGTTTTACTACTAGAGGTATGGACGCAATTGGGCGGTAGTTAGTGAGGTCGTTTGTCTTTTTCTTAGTGTCTTTTGGTATTGGGGTAAGTAGTATGTTACCATATTCCTCGGGGAAGAGATCTTGTTGTAGCGTGAAGTTTAGGTGGAGTGTAAGGTCTTCTATAAATTGGCTTGGAGTGGATTTAAGTAGATGACTGGGACATGTGTCCAGTTTGCAGTGGGTGTTGGTGAATCTGTGAGTCGCTTATGTAACTGATTCAGTGGTGAGTAGATTGAATGTAGACCATATTCGGTCGGCTGGGTATCCACCCGGGATTAGGTCTAGGTCGTCGAAGAAGTTTTCGATGTCAGTGTTGTGATGGGGAAGAGTGCTGCGTAGTTTTGTTATTTTGTCCTTGAAGTAGGTAGCCAGTTTGTCTGCGGGTGGAATGTCTGTGTTGGATGTAGTGATAGGGGTGGTGTCTAGTAACTTATTTATGAGTTGGAATAATTTCTTAAGATCTTTGTTATCCGGTCCAAGTTTAGTCTTGTAGTAGGACCTTTTGGTCTGTCTGATTGCATATTTGTATTTTGTGTGTATTTGTTTCCATGCATTGAGTGTATTTTTATTTATTTATTTTTTTCCATGCTCGTTCAAGTTTTCTGGATTGTGTTTTGAGTTTTTTTAGTTCGTCATTGAACCATGGTACCGAGTTTTGTCTTTTTGATGTTCTTGTCTCTAAAGGTGCTATTTCGTTTAGTACGCTTCTGCATCTGGCCTCCCAGTGGTTGAGGTAGTGTATGGAGTCAATTCATGTTGTCCATTCGTTGTTATATATCTGTTGCCAGAATATTTGTGGATCAATTTGCCCTCTTGTAGTATAAGTTGTCTGTTCTGGTGTATGGTTTGAGTCCTTCTTTCACCAATTTAGGGATAGGTTCAGTTTGTAATGATCGGTCCAAAATATATGAATATTTAGAGCACTTACAACCTCAGGGCTCTGTTTACTAAGGTGCACTAGCGTTTTTAGCATGCACTAAAATTAGTGCAGGCTAAACACTAGAGTCACCCATATATTTCTATGGGTGACAGCGTTTAGCACATGTTAAACATTAGCACGCACTAAAAATACTTATTAAACAGGGCCCTTAGTGCTCAGAAATGATGAACTAAACATGTAGTTAGTTACTCATTGTTATTTTGTATGCGAGCATTAAGAATTTTGATCCTGCAACTGTTTGCATTTTTCAGGCATCTGTTATGAAGATTGTTGTCATGAAATGCCTAGCCACCCATGTGGGATTACCCCATGAGCACTTAGAGGGCTTGGAATGCCCTCCCACGGGAGGTGGTGGAAATGAAAACAGTAACAGAATTCAAGCACGTGTGGGATAAACATAAAGGAATCCTGTTCAGAAGGAATAGATCCTAAGGAGCTTAGCCGAGATTGGGTGGCACAGCCGGTGGCAGGAGGCGGGGACAGTGCTGGGCAGACTTATACGGTCAGTGCCAGAGCCTGGGGTGGGAGGCGGGGCTGGTGGTTGGGAGGCGGGGATAGTGCTGGGCAGACTTACACGGTCTTTGCCCTGAAAAGGACAGGTACAAATCAAGGTAAGGTATACACAAAAAGTAGCACATATGATTTTATCTTGTTGGGCAGACTGGATGGACCATGCAGGTCTTTTTCTGCCATCATCTACTACGTTACTATGTTACTATGAGCACTTAGAGGGTCTATCCCCAGCACAGCTCAGTCTGCCTACACCTGCCGCTTGTGTTCTACACTAGCATCTTTCTCCCACTGACTGGATCACAAACACCTCTGGTTGAGTCTCCCAGTCTCAATTTATCCCCAGTGATTTCTAGGTTACTGGAGCCATACTCCCAGTGGCCCGACAGTTCCCAGAAAGCACACACAGACCCAACACACAAACCACCAGGACTCTTTATCAGTCCAGACAGGCAGAGGCAACAAACTAAATTGTTTTTTGTCTTAAAAAGTGAACAATGAACAAAAAATGTGCAATCAGCAAACAATATCAGATAACTGAAATATGGATCAATTATAACACTAACTAAACATTTGTTTACTTTCTAGAAATTTCCTGGGGAGATCAGGACATGTAGCTTCTCACCATTTATCAAATATAACTGTTTTTTAGAGGGCATCATCAAAGAGCTTTCTCTCTCTCTCAGGCTGAAACAGGGGCAAAAGCCAGTACAATCCAAATGAAATGAGCTCCTGGGCCAATCAGAGCTCAGAACAGCAAGTTTCAAAAATAGCTGGTTACATCACTAAAGGTATTTCCTTTATCTGTGTGCTAACTAAAAGAAGAAACGGTCATTCCTCTGTAACAGTTTTAAACATAAACATGCACCACCAGCTGGCAAAACTAGAGAACTACACTTCAAGAAATATTCAATACAATTTACAGGTTTAAAAATATGCTGTTAACTGTCTTGAGACCCCCGATGCAGGCATATGTTTATGACAAAACACAGCTGTGTCCGGTCATATAATTGATGCTGGCAATAAAGACTACTTGGTTCCTATTTCTTTTGTGGACTCTACTTTTTGTTTCTTCTGTCTGGTATAACTGCTGTTGGATAAATTTTAGGCATGCAGATGGTGGTGTACACTAGTATTGCCATTACAGAATAGGTTCTCCCTGTGCCTCTCAGAGTGCCTAAAAGGATGCATCCACTTATAGAATTGACACCACATATCCAGGCATCAGGGCCGGTCTTAGCAAGTGCGGGGCCCTGTGCAGACCAATTTGGTGGGGCCCATCCTAGCCCTGCCCCACCCTAGCTCCACCCCATTGATAAGATTATTCAATTTTTAGACAAATATTTATTTATGAAATTTCAAATAAAGACAAATGAAGCAATTCTTCTCTGCCCTGCCCTCCCATCCACCCATCCATGTCCAGCGATTCTCCTCTCCCCTGCCCTCTTCTCCTTCCTGCCACCCTGCCTACTGAGTTACGAGGTTATGCACATAAAATGGTGGGAATGGTGGAGAGAGGAAAGGTGTGGAGGGGGAAGGAGGAAAATAAGAGAAAAGGGGAAGAGGGAAATGAGGGAAAAGAGGATGATGGAAAGGGGGGGAAGGGTATGTGAACAAGTGTAATGATAATAAACATTAAAAAAACAGCATTCACTGAGTTAAAAACATACATTACCACCAACCAAGCAACTCTTTACTCTGCTCCAGTCCGTCTCAACTCAGGCTGGAACTCTCTGTTGCGCGGCCCACCTTTGAGGAAGGAAGTTACATCGCATCGCGGGGGTGGGCAGGCCATGTGCCGCATCACACTAGTGGCAGCAGAGGAGAGACACATTCTTAGCAGACCAGGTCACGGTGGGTGGGCCAGGCAGGCATCAGGAGGACGAGGAGCAACTACTGCGACCATTCACGGCCGGGTTCAGCAGTCAGGTGAGGTGACGTGGCCAGCTAGGAGACCAGGTCCAGGTGTGCATCTTGGTGCTGGAGGGGAGCGCTGCAGAAGTCTGGCTCACACACTCACTCACTACTTTACTGGCTGGGTCTTGGACTCGGAGCCGACTCAACGGACATCGGAGAGCACCCGGAGAGGAACGGGAGGAGGCGGAGTTGAGGCACGCCATGGGGCCCCTTTGAGTGCGAGGCCCTGTGTGGTCGCACCGGTCACCCCTGCCTAAGACCGGCCCTGCCAGGCACCATCTGCAAGTAAAGGGTAGTTAGTCCTGCTGATTGGATAATCTCACATAGGGCTCCTTTTCCTAAGCAGCAGCATCTTACAAGGGCTTACCACAGGATATGCTGAGGTATCCTGCTGTCATTTTGCAATGTGCATGCAAACCATGTGCTAATGTTTATTTTTCAGCAGAGGCGCCATGTCTAGGGGGAAGTGGGCATTTCTGCACTAATCAGTTAGCATAGCTACATTACCATGTGCTAACTGGTTAGTGTGGGATTAGCACATGAGACCTTACTGTCTACAAAATAGCTTATGAGCTATTACCACGAAACTTTTGATGTTAGATTTAGGTGAGGAATTACAAATTGAAGATCACTCTAAAATTCTTGGAATGATAGTTGATTCAAATGTGTCCTATGAATTACAGTTTAAGGCTTTAATGAAAAAGTTCTTCTTTCAACTTAGACAACTAAGGGCCATACATTCAATATTACATCCATGCAGTTTCAGAAATATGGCACAGGCTATCCTTTTGCCATATTTGGATTATTGCAAATTCATTATATGGAGGCCTTTCTTGTAAATTTGTCAAGAAATTGCAATTTTTACAAAACATGGCGGCCAGATTGATATTTGGATTGGGAAATATGAAAGGGCTACTCCGTTAATATATAATTTGCATTGGTTTAAACTTAACTCAAGGATATGATATAAATCAGCTTGCCTAATTTATAAGTCACTTTATTGAGACAATTCTAAATGATTAGTTTGTTTCCTTGAATTTTCATCATCTTTGTGTACAGCTTGGAAGGAACGATATTTAAACATAACTATCTATCCAAGTCTTACTTGGAATCCTCTTTTCTATAGCAAGGAGTAAAAATCTGGAATAGCTTACCATTGCAGATAAGAACAATTCAGACATAAGTACATAAGTAATGCCACACTGGGAAAAGACCAAGGGTCCATTGAGCCCAGCATCCTGTCCACGACAGCGGCCAATCCAGGCCAAGGGCACCTGGCAAGCTTCCCAAACGTACAAACATTCTATACATGTTATTCCTGGAATTGTGGATTTTTCCCAAGTCCATTTAGTAGCGGTTTATGGACTTGTCCTTTAGGAAATCGTCTAACCCCTTTTTAAATTCTGCCAAGCTAACCGCCTTCACCACGTTCTCCGGGAACGAATTCCAGAGTTGAATTACGCGTTGGATGAAGAAAACTTTTCTCCAATTTGTTTTAAATTTACTACACTGTAGTTTCATCGCATGCCCCCTAGTCCTAGTATTTTTGGAAAGCGTGAACAGACGCTTCACATCCACCTGTTCCACTCCACTCATTATTTTATATACCTCTATCATGTCTCCCCTCAGCTGTCTTTAAAAACTCATTTATGGTATAACTGATGGTGGGATAGAGAACATTACTATAATTCTCTTGTTTTTAATCTTTTTGTTACATTTGTACCCTGTGCTTTCCCACTCATGGCAGGCTCAATGCAGCTTACATGGGGCAATAGAGGGTTAAGTGACTTGCCCAGAGTCACAAGGAGCTGCCTGTGCCTGAAGTGGGAATCAAACTCAGTTCCTCGGGACCAAAGTCCACCACCATAACCACTAGGCCACTCCTCCACTCAGTAATTAATATTACTGATATAATTTGAAGCAATTCCCTGAAATACAGGTTTCCACTTTTATTGTATCCTGCTTAGAATCCAAATGGAACTTACTGGAATATAAGAACTGTATAGCATAGCATAGTGTAGCATGTGCTAATTTTTGTCAGTGGCCACATTCTAATGACAATATTAGCGCATTTGGAAAATGGAAATCGGCCATTTCCCAGCTCCGCTAAAAATGCCTTAGCACGTAGGAAAGACCCACATAAGAGCCTCCTAAGTCCATTTTTTCTTACAGTTAAGTAAAAGCAGTCACTAGTATTGGTTTCTTGGCAAGTCCACAGATTCACTGAAAGAAAGGTCTGCATGTAAGTGATGCACTTTTTATTGCTCTAACTGAATACATACACAATTATTTTTCAAGAGTTATACTCCCTTACTGTGCCAGTGCAACTTGAATTCAGAATGGTATTATACCAATAAGATGCTTATTGTACTACTTCAGCATTTGATTTATTAAGTCATAAATGGATTTTTGTGAAAGGAAAAAATGGACCTGGGCTGGGAATTGAATGCTATTTTCAGTATTAATTGTGGTTTCTCAAGTGAAGATTTAGACATATTTAGATCTCACAGCCAATATTTTATACACACAAGGACAAGTGTAGGTTTAATAAAGGGTGGAGTACATACAAAGAATGTTAATACTTGCTTCCCTGCTGTCTGCAAGAGGCAGTTTTTGAGCACTGGACATCATCGTCCCTTTTAAGTAACTTATTACAAAGATTGCTTAAGAAACTCAGCCAAGAAATATTTTTGAAAAGGTAAGAGGATTAGGGCTACTTTATTGCTTGTAAAATAATCTAGTGTTCTTTGTAAGATTTATCCAATTGCATAGGACTTCACCACAGCGAGGAGAGATCATAAAATGAATTCCAATATAAATCTCCTAGCACATTTTATTTAAACTTATACTCAATCAACCATTAATTCAGTCTTCAGTCCATATAGAATATTCACTTTAAGTCAGAGTGCCTAAAAGACCATATTAAAGACCACCAATCCAATTCATTATATAAACTTCTAGGTTGCACAGAATCCAATTGAAAGATCCAATGTTGTTCACTGTAATTGAGAAAATATTTGATGTTTTCATGTTCCCATCATAATTTTATACAGTCAATAACCTGCCAATGAATGTCCTTCCTAGAGTGACTATCAGGCTTATTTTCGAAAGAGAAGTGCGCCCATCTTTCGACACAAATCGCAAGTAACATAGTAACATTGTAGATGACGGCAGAAAAAGACCTGCACGGTCCATCCAGTCTGCACAACAAGATAAACTCATATGTGTATACCTTACCTTGATTTATACCTGCCTTTTTCAGGGCACAGACCGTACAAGTCTGCCCAGCAGTATTTTCCGCCTCCCAAGCACCAGTCCCGCCTCCCATCTCCGGCTCTGGCAGACCGTATAAGTCTGCCCTCCACTATCCTCGCCTCCCAACTACCAATCTCTCTTCCCCCACCTGCTCTGCCACCCAATTTTGGCTAAGCTTCTGAGGATCCATTCCTACTGCGTCCTTCACACAGGGTCGCCCAAATCGTCTTAATCAAAAACCAATTTTGGGCGTCCTCAACTGCTTTCCATCGCAGGGATGACCAAAGTTCCCTGGGGCGTGTTGGAGGCATAGCGAAGGCGGGACTGGGGCATGCCTAACACATGGGTGACCTTGACTGATAATGGAAAAAAGAAGGGCGTCCCTGACGAACACTTGGATGACTTTACCTGGTCCTTTTTTTCTTAAGACCAAGCCACAAAAATGTGCCCTAAATGACCAGATGACCACCGGAGGGAATCGGGGGTGACCTCCCCTTACTCCCCCAGTGGTCACTAACCCCCTCCCACCCTCAAAAAAAATTAAAAAAAATATTTTTTCCAGCCTCTATGCCAGCCTCAAATGTCATACCCAGCTCCATGACAGCAGTATGCAGGTCCCTGGAGCAGTTTTAGTGGGTGCAGTGCACTTCAAGCAGGTGGACCCAGGCCCATCCCCCCCCCCCCCACCTGTTACACTTGTGCTGGTAAATGTAAGCCCTTCAAAACCCACCACAAACCCACTGTACCCACATGTAGGTGCCCCCTTCACCCCTTAGGGCTATGGTGGTATTGTACAGTTGTGGGTAGTGGGGTTTGAGGGGGGGGGTTGGGAGGCTCAGCACCCAAGGTAAGGGAGCTATGCACCTGGGAGCAATTTGTGAAGTCCACTGCAGTGCCCCCTAGGGTGCCCAGTTTGTGTCCTGGCATGTGAGGGGGACCAGTGGATTATGAATGCTTGGATTTGGTCATTTCTGAGATGGGCGTCCTCGGTTTCCATTATCACTGAAAACCGGGCACGACCATCTCTAAGGTTGACCATCTCAACATTTAGGTCGACCATCTCTAAGGTCGACCTAAATGTTGAGATTTGGGCGTCCCCGACCGTATTATCGAAACAAAAGATGGACGCCCATCTTGTTTCAATAATACGGGTTTCCCCGTCCCTTCGCCAGGACATCCTTAGAGATGGGCGCCCTTAGAGATGGTCATCCCCGTTCGATTATGCCCTACTTTGTGATCTAAGGGCTCTTTTCATTTCTCCTCTTCCCTGCCCTACCATCTGTCTCCCGTGATTCTCTTCTGTACTGTCCTACCATCCCATCCATGTCCATCAATTCTCCTCTGCCTTGCCCTCCCCTTCCTCCCTCCCTCCCCTCAATGTCCCGCGATTCTCTCCTCCTGACATCATCTCGCCTCCAGTGTTCCCTTGTCCATCATTGTTCCGCCCTCTGACATCATTACATTTTGACGCGAGGGCAGGGCAATGAGTGGGAATGGATGTTACGAACCCAGGCATCCTGACGTAGAATATTGGAGGTGCAAATTATTATATAGGATAATTGTCAGTATTTTCAGTTGTGTTTTGATTGGGTACGTTTGTTGGTCTATTGTGAGGTTTTGGTAAGTAGTGGAGCTGTGCAAGCTGGATAGAACCAGGAGTTTGTTTTTTTTCTCGATTTAGTCTGAAAATTGGGGCCCAATTTTCCATAAGGTCCAGCCCTTTTTTAACCTTATCCAGTATCTCAGTGATGCTGTTGTTGAAGGGTATATAGATAGTGACATCATCGGTGTATATGAATGGGTTAACGCCTATTTTTTCCAGTTTCTTGCCATGTGGAGCCATCATAACATTGAACAGTATAGGTGATATCGGGGAACCCTGAGGTACCTCACATTCAGAGCTCCAGGAGGCTGAAAACTGATTAGACACCTTGACAAGATAGGATCTAGTTCTCAGAAAACCGTTAAACCAGGCTTCTACTGCTCCAATGATTCCTAAGTTGTCGAGCAGGGTCTTTAGTTTTGTGTGATCCACTAGGTCAAAGGCACTTGACATATTGAATTGTAGTAGTAGTATTGACTTTCCTTGGCTTATTATTCTTCTGAATTTGTTGATCAGGGTTGTTATGACTGTCTCAGTGCTATAGAGTGGTCTGTAGCCTGATTGAGAGCTGTGAAGGACTGAGAAATGCACTAGGTATTCTATTAATTGTTGTGCTACTAAGCCCTCCATTGTTTTGGTCAGTAATGGTATTGAGGCCATGGGTCTATAGTTTGTGAGTTCATTGATCTTGCTGGTGCTGTTTTTAGGGAGTAGAGTGAGTATTATGTCACTCAAGGGAAGAGACCATTCGAGAGCATGTATTTTATATGCTCAGTAAAGCAGTCAATGAACTAGTCTGGTAGGTGTTTCATCATGTAGTTAGGGCAGCTATCTAAGAAACAGTTGGCATGTGAGTATTATAAAAATAGCTTATTTATTTTCATGGCAGCAGAAAAAGTATTAAAAGGCAAGAATAATATCAAAGTTGTTCTTATCACAAAGTTAGTTAAGAGCAAATGCACATGAAACCCTGAGGTAGGCTGGTACATTCCAATCTCTTATCTCAACTCATTAGCAATAACATAGCAGTTCTACAACCTGAATATAGATGGCACAGGATGACCAGTAGTAGGCAAAACTTCCTCAGATGAATCAGCCAGACAGAGCAGAGTGGGGGCTGCAGGTCTGGACTGATGGAAAATCAGCAGCCCCAACCTTGGTTTCTGGCATCTTCTTAAATGGGGGATTGCAGGCTCCAGCTTGTTTAGTGACATGAATCCTGGCCTTGCTGTTAATGCACTGGCTTCAAATATTTATCACAACAATCTTGACTGTTTCAGATCTTATGACTCGAAGAATCACAACATTGTCCCATTTGTGTCGTGCTGAATGTTCACCTTAACCACGAGCCATTATTACAATAAACAATATGCAGGTGTCGCCCCAGCTGTCCTCTCGTGTCTGTCCAGTTGGCAGGGGGATTCCTGCACTAGCTCAGTACCAGCAGTCTGTGAAAGAGGCTTTTAGCCTAATTTGTATCAGGATGCTTAAGGAACCAGGCTTTGACTTATGGTACCATAGATTATAATTCTATATAGCTATGCTATAGTGCCATAAAGTGTTACATAGTGTATATGTAGGGTCTTTTGCTCCTACAAAAGACAGAAGAGAAGCAGACTGTATAAAAAATAGTCTTTATTACCTCTAGCTCTCAGGTTTAAACAAGTTCACCAAATATGGCCATGTTTTGCAAAAATGGCTGTCTCAGGAGTGGATGAATGCTGTAAACATCTGCCCTTGTGGCAGCCATTTTGGTGAAACATAGCCATGTCAGGCAAACTTGTTTAATCCTGGGAGCTTCAAGTGGTAATAAAGACTGTTTTCTTCATGCAGTTTGCTTATCTTCTGTCTTCCATATTGGATTTTGTGGACCATTTGTCTTAGAGCTGCCATATATGCATGTGCCTCAGAAAGCAACATTTTCATTGTATTTCACCTGGCACACCAGTATTCTATAAAGGAAGGCAGACACCTACGTTCCTTTAAAGAATAAGTTCCTAGCAGGTTCCCAGTTATAGAATTGACCCAATAATGGCTGATATTTGATAAATCTATCCCTAAAATACTTCTATGAAACACTTAAAAAACATATGGGTAAGCCAATGGGGTATTTTTAGGATAGATCCTTAAGACCCATAAAGGAAAATTATAGAATGGTACTTTGACAGCAGATGAATGAAAAGCAGCATGATGTTTCAACTTTGCAGTACTTACACCAAGCTAACTAGTCATTTTACCAGCAATGAAAAGTTACTTCACAAAACCATATGTGAGCTACAATTTTGACTGTTCCTAAAAAGGAAGCAAACTAATTATTGCTGACCAACAGGCAGAAAAAAACCCCAAATATATAAAAATAGTGCATCAGTTAGTGTTAAAAGCACATATACTAGGTTTTCAAAGGAATGTGATGAATGGCCCACTGTACTGCTTCTTTATTTATCTCCTTGAGTTTCAGAGGCTCATTTGTCTTCTATATAATTACCATGTATTCTAGTTCCATAGCTTTACTATTGCTTCTAATTCTTAAAACATAGCCAAATGTCTTTAAATTACATCCAGATAAATCTGAATGAAGAAATGTGGTATTGGCATACTGTAAAATTAATCCTCCAAGGAATGCATACTTGGCCTTAAACATGCAAATTCTTCATGCATGGTGACACTCTGGTAAAATGATTTACTGGGGTATAAAATCAAACTTTTGGCCAGTGAAAAGAATGCAGTTCCCAAGCCAAGAATATGTTTTATTTAACGTAACATTCCTATGGAGGGTAGTTAATGAGTTAAGGGTCTATTAAACTGTAGTTTTCAGCCTCCTGTAGGCAAACAGCAGCAGATATTTGGGGGTTTTCCCAAACAACTATCATGAAAAAAGGTCTATTTTGAAGATATTCTAGACTACCAAAAAGATATTCACTGCAATTTGAATAAAGGTATTTGAGGAAGGGCCCCTTTTATCAAGCTGCAGCAAAAGGGGGCTGGCACTGGCATTGGCTAGCGGCGTAGCAAGGGCGGGGCAGTGGGGGAGGTCTTCCCTGGGTGCAGGGACAGAGAGTCCGCTGGAGGGGTGCAGAGAGCAGCCGCACACCTGTCGGCTCTGCTGTTTCGCTAATCCCTCTGCCCCGGAACAGGTTACTTCCTGTTCCGGGGCAGAGGGAGCAGGGAGCCAGCAGAGCCGAGAGCTGCGCGGCTGCTCCCAGCAGCCAAGAATGCACCCGGGGGGGAGGGGTTGATGCGCTGGAGGGGGGTGTCATTGCACCAGGGGGGGTGTCATCTGCACCCGGGGGGGGGGTGCGCATCAGCGATCTGCCCCGGGTGGCAGCCGACCTAGGATCATCACTGGCGTTGGCGCGTGTTTTACACTTGTGCTAAAGCCCTCTTTTTCCACAGCTGGTATAAGGGAAGGTCTCGCTTTCCTGCTGGAAATGACTGGGCAGCAAATAAAGTTCTTGCTGCATAGCCATTTCAGGAGGAGCCCTTACTGCCACCCATTGAGGTGACAGTAAGGGCTCCCATGATAACCCAGCACGGCACTGCCCGATTAACACTGGGTACAGTCTGGCACTACAAAAATAAAGTAAAAAGAAGACAGAGAGGTAAATCCAAGGAGGATAACAAAGAAGTCTTTATTGATGATACTTAAAAACTGACCCAATAAGGCCGTGTTTCGGCCCAAAGGCCTGCCTCAGGGGTCTTGGTAAATCTCTGATGTTGCAGTATAGTACTCTACAACAGGGAAATTTAATGCGAGAATCTGGCAGTCAAAATCCTTTGTTTTTCCTCTGTCTTTAAAACCACTGAATAAAAATTGCCGTGTTGGGTTTTGTTTTTTTGCATCATTCACATCAGCCAACAACACGGTAACTTTTATTCAGTGGTTTTAAAAGACAGAGGATAAATGAAGGATTTTGACTGCCAGATTCTTGCATTAAATTTCCCTCTTGTAGAGTACTATACTGCAACATCAGAGATTTACCAAGACCCCTGACGCAGGCCTTCGGGCCGACAAACAACCGTGCCGGGTCGGTTTTTAAGTATCATCAATAAAGACTTCTTAGTTATCCTCCTTGGATTTACCTCACTGTCTTCTTTTTACTTCTCACGTCTTCATGAGGTTTTATTTCCTCCTTTTTTGGTTGTATTATTACTACAAAAATAAATACATTTTTGTAGCGCCGGAAATGATGGTGCGGTAGGAGTGGGAAGTACCACTGGGCTACTGCGGTAGCCTGGCGGTACTTCCGTTATAGCGAGCAGTAAGCCCGCGTTGGGCTTACCACTGCTTAGTAAAAGGAGCCCTTAATTACTGTCCTCTGCTTTACTCTTGAGCAGGGGTGAACTGATCACTGGGACAATAGGGCAGTGTGCAACGGCCCACAAACAGTAGCGGGCCCAATATTTCCCTACTTCCATCTAGTTTAATAATTTTTGATAGGTAGTTAGAGACTCATGATCCTTAGAGGCCCTTTTACTAAAGGGTTGCCACATGACAACCTGGAACTACCGCTGGCCTAACATGGGTGCTGGTGGTAGTTCCTCCCCCAGCGCACTGCATTTCTGGTGTGCCAGAATTCTTCAAAAATTATCAATAGATGGCGGTAAGTGCTCCCCCCGAAATGACCACATAGCAAGTGTGAACTTACCGCATGGCCATTTCTTTTTTCAAGCAAAAAAAAAAAATAGCACAAATGTTGTAAGCAGATCGAGTGAGCATTTGTTTAAAATTGCACACCATTTGTCTAAAAAATCTTTGTTGTCTCTAAACATTTGTGGCTCCTTATTAATCCTTAAGCCACGTGGTATACGCTGTACCCTACAATAATGGATTAGGGTTGCATAATGTAATTCGTTTCTAACCACATCTTGTTTATATTTAATAATTTCTTGCCATTTGTCTATTAAAGTTTCTTCTTCAGGTTCATCAAAAACAGGTGGTTCCTTGAACAAATTTCTTTTTTCAACCTTTTTACCTGCTGCAGTAAAAGGAGACTTTATGCACGGCATAAAACTCGCAATGCCACTAGCGCAGGGTCCCTTTTACTGCAGCTTAGTAAAAGAGGCCCTTAGTGCCCAGGGGCCCAGAACCTTCAGTCTGCCCCTGCTCTTGAGCTAGCCCAAAAGAGGTCAGTCACATATACACTTTGTAGGTTTTATTTACTTCCCAGAGACCTGCTCCTATCCTGAATATTAGGAATGTGTATTCTTTTGAAACAACATGTTATTTTGTAACATTTTTATCCTGAAACAACTGGAAAAAAACCTCAAAGTTAGGATTTTTTCCTGTGTTATCAACAGGGTTCACTATCGTTCAGTACTGCACACTAGTGCTCAGTAGCACACACTATTTATCAAAAGGTGTATTATCACAGTATAGCGTGCACTATAGCTTAATAGCAAGAACTGTTGACTCATAGTGTGCTCTAGTAATGTCATTGCCCTGGAAATGAAAAAAAATATTTAGGCCTGAATTCAGTAAATGACGCCAAAATTTAGGTGCCGGAAAAAAATCAGCATGGAGTGCTATTCTATAAAGAGATCTCCAAGTTGAATACTCCTTATAGACTAGCATTTACGTCTCATTCCTGCACTGAAATTTGGGCTGAAACCTAGTATAAATGTTGACACCCAGCTCTTGAGATTTGGGTATGGAAATGACAGTACTCTATAACTCTGTACGCAAATTTTTGGAACAACCTTGGTCATGCACTCTTTAGAGTTGCATGCTATGGGATTTAGGCACATCAAGCTGCCAATTAACTGCAATAAATGATTGTTAATATTTATTTATTTATTTTTAACATTTGTATCCCACATTTTCCCACCTATTTGCAGGCTCAATGTGGCTTACATAGATCCGTAAATGGTGAATACCAGTTCCGGAGAAGAGAAATACATAGTTAAGGCTGAGGATACAGAGTGAATTTGGTTACAGAAAGGAAAGTTTTACTTATAATAAGAATTTAAAGGTATTAGGTTAATTTCGTTCGTAAAAGATTAACTTGAACAATTAGGAACATTAAAACTACAAATCAAGATACTTTAGCAAAAAACAATTAAGGCTTAATGAATACATTTGCATAGGTACAATTGTTAATTTGCATTTAGGATGGATTATTATTGTATGCTTTCTTAAATAAATAGGTTTTCAATAATTTACAGAAATTCATTAAGTTGTGGGTTATTTTTATGGATTTTGGTAATTCATTCCAAATTTGTGTGGATATGTAGGAGAAGCTACATGCGTATGTTAGTTTATATGTCAATCCCTTACAGTTAGGATAGTGGAGATTCAAGAACGTACAAGATGAGCTGTTAGAGTTCCTGGTTGATAGGTCGATAAGGTCTGACATATACCCCGGAGCTTCACCATGTATGATCTTATGAACAATGGTGCAAACTTTGAAGGCAATGCGCTCTCTTAATGGAAGCCAATGTAGTTTTTCTCGTAGGGGACTGGCGTTTTCATATTTCATTTTGTCAAATATGAGTCTGGCTGCCATATTTTGTGCAGTTTGGAGTATTTTGATAATTTGTTCTCTGCACCCAGCATAGATAGCATTGCAATAGTCTAGCTGGCATAATACCAATGATTGAACCAGTCTGCAGAATGCTTCTCTTGGGAAGAAAGGTTTAATATCTATTTATTGCTAGTTAATGGCTTCACAAACTCAAAGTAGGTGAAGTACAATATATCCACAAAATCAACACCTTTTAGTAACAGCATTAAAACACGAAATATGAGGCAAGAAATTATCTCAGACTACACTTCCCAAATTGCAAAAAAGTGATCTACAAAACTGTCCACTCTGCAGACTTCACTTACCTAGGAACCAAATGGTGGAACTCCTTACCACCCAAAATAAGAAATATACAGGAATATACTAGATTCCACAAAATCCTCAAATCATTCCTATTCAAACAAACTCTCACAAAGAACAACCATATCTCAAACAATTAATTATTACCTGAATTGGTTATTACTCTATTTACCATTAACTTTCTCTTTGCTTCATGTACAATTTCTCATTCATAATAGATTTTCTAAATGTTAAACATCCATAGCTATCCCAATATGTTTATGATATTGTATTGCAAAATTGGATTCTTACAACAAATTACTTTCTTATGCATTACCCAAGCACTATCTACCCAAGCTGCAAAGGACTCAAATACAAATCAACCTATGCATTCAGTTTTTACTACATAAGCACACAACTGTGGAACGCATTACCAAAAGCCTTGAAAACTACGTATGATCACCTAAACTTCCGGAAAACACTAAAGACTATCCTGTTTAGAAAGGTATACCCTACCGATCCAACATAAATGCCTGATCTCTGCAACACAACAAAACTAAAGTATGTAAAGGACATAACACAACTCTTCCATTATACGATGCCCTAATGTGGTTGCGCCACATGAACTTTATCTTACCACAACATCACATTGTATTTGTTCACACCGGAGTCTGCAAACGCCTCTCTGGTACTATGTAAGCCACATTGAGCCTACAAATAGGTGGGAAAATGTGGGATACAAATGTAACAAATAAATAAACAAATAATACTGCTCCCAAGTATCTGCAGCATGGTATCACTGAAGCACTCTATCCTCCTCCTCCCTGGCTGGCATGGGAACATCCACCTTGGTGACTCAGCTGCCCTTTACCCAGGCACACAGTTTTGTCGGGCTCTACTATGTCCGTTAGTGCGGACTTTTACATGGTGCAGTGCTTTAATCTGTAATCCACAAAAATATGATATTTGTAATCCACCAAGTGTAGTTCAGTCTTTGAAGGCCGGTCTTTCCATAGTTCACAATAACAGTGTTGTCTCAAAAAACTCTTCCAAATCGCAGCGAATAGAATCCCAGCGGTGCCTCCAGAAGTTTATGTAATGCCCATGTCCTGGGTGCTTCTAGGTTTGGAGTCTGACCTGGTTGGAGCCTCCCGAGAGCCGTCTCCATCAGACCCTCACTGTCCCTCACTGTCGATGCCTCCACCTGGGAAAGAAGGGTTAGCAGGTGGGATGACCCTCTTCTCTCCCAGGAAACCCCAAAACACATCTACTTAAACTGTGGAGAACAAGGCTGGCTGCGAAATTGGCAATCTTAATAGATATGTTATACCCTTTTAAGTTCAATGATTACTCTGGAGTCAGCATTTCATGCAAACTCAATGCAAAACGGGAACTTCCAACTGTGTGAACTTTTCAACTTTGAATGCAAGTCTGTGAAAACCACAATCCTTCTGGTATTCCCCAGGGGAACTCCTGTAGTCTCCTCTCCTGTATTTTTATTTATTTATTTAAAAATTTCTTCTCCGCCTACAACTAGGCGGATCACAAATCAACATACATAATAAAAAACAAAAAGACAATAACAGGGACTACGGTATACAGAATTCAAAAAGTAACAGAGAAGATCAATCCCGTGCATGTTCAAATAAGGTATTGAGGAACACAATCAGAGTACAGTGCTTTTTGTACCAGTTGTACCATCTTAGCTCTGGTTGCCAATTCACGCTCGGGTACAGTATAAGAGCGTAAAATGGGAGATATATGCTCAAACTTAGACACACCCGCAAATTCACCTCTGAATTTTTTATTCTGTTAATGTGGTTGTTATTGCAACTTAATGTAAGCCACATTGAGCCTGCAAATAGATGAGAAAATGTGGGATACAAATGCAGCAAATAAATAAATAAACAAAGTCTTCTTTGTTATGCATCCTATACTGTAAGCCACATTGAACTCAAACTTGTTTGGGATAATGTGAGATATAAATGTCACAAATAAATAAATAAATGAGAGGAAAAAGCCTCAACAAGCCAAACCGCCACTGTTTTGCTGTGGTTATTTACTGGCTAGAAAACAACTCGCAAGTGCTTACTTACTTTTATTTATCTTCATTTTGTAGCCCTTTTACTGCCGAGTTAGTGTGAGAGCCCTTATCGCCACCTCAATGAGTGGCGGTAAGGGCTCCCTGACGCATGGCCATGCGATTAGAGTTCTCTTACCGCATGGCCATGTGTGCCAGGGTCTTTTTACTCACTGCGGTATTGAGGGCCCTGGCATGTGGAAAAGCGGCCCCCACCGCTAGCGTAAGGCCCACTTTCCTGCAGCTTTGGTAAAAGGACCCCTTTATCTTTCTTCACTCAATCTTCACTCAGATGTAAGAGCACACCATAATTAGAAATATTTCAAATAATTTACTTAGCTTTTTTTTGAAAAAATAGCCATTCTGTAATCACTGTCACAACCGTTCACCTGCTTCAGGGACATGTGGTATTCTGGAAAAAAAACATACAGAAAAGGCAAAAGCTTAAGTGAAACATTTAAAATAAATTTGTACTCTGAAAAAAATTTACTCTAGTGCTAAAAAGCTCGACTCACACTACTGCTGCTGGCTGTACAGCTCCCCCAAATGGCATCTCCACTTATGTCTGATGGGAGAACCTATATGAAAAAGATACAGGAATTTTTTATCAAACTACAAAAATACATTTTATTTATGCATGCATCTTCGATTTGCATGCAAATATCTGCACCCAAACTTGGGCACTATAAATAAAATTCAGGGGTTAAAAACTAAGGGCCCCTTTTACAAAGTAGCAGTAAGCCTAACACAGACTTCCCACTCACAGCAGCCCGGCGGTAGTTCCCACTCCCACTGCGCCGTCATATCTGGCGCTACAAAAATACTTGCCAGTGTGTACCCGGAGGCACAGCTGAAACAGAAGTGAAGGCAGTCTGAAGCGCCGTGCCTGTTCGACTTCACTGTTGCCGGCGGACCAGGAGGTAAAATGTTTTAAGGAACAGCCAGCACTTAACGAAGGGGAGGGGCAGCCGCACACGTCCTGCTTCCACTCGGAGCCACAGAGAGGGAGGGAGGCGCGGGGCGGTGGAACTCGAAGAAGGGGGGGCGTGAAACTCGGACGGGAGTGGAAGGAGGGAGGGAGGTAGGGGGCATGGAACTCGGGGCGGTGGAACTCGGAGGAGAGGGGAGTGTGGAACTCAGACAGAAGTGGAAGGAGGGAGGGAGGTAGGGGGTCATGGAACTCGGAGGGGAGGGGGCTGGAACTCAGGGGGGCGATTCTGTAGTCACCTCCGGTGGCTGGTGCTGGCTTCCCTTCCCTCTCACTTCCCATTGGTCCACTCTGTCCAGGGCGGACTAATGGGAAGTGTGTTACGAACCCAGGCATCCAGACGGAGGTGCAAATTATTATATAGGATGTTATGCTGACCCTATCCTTTAACTGTACGCCCACTTTGGGCACCATTTAGAGAATTTGGGGGTATGCATCTTGTGTGCTTATGTTATAGAATATTACTGAGCATACACATAGCACTTATGCATGTGAATGCTACATCTCCTCCCTGCTCTGTAGTTTACCTTATAAGGTAGCTCTGTGGCTGTGAGGGAGTGCTGTTAAGACGGAAAGGTAACTCCTAAAGACTCCCTCACAAGGGCAGATAGGTATACCTGATTCACCACTTAGTTCATACCCAGGGGTCCTTTTACTAAGGTGCACTGAACAATGGGCTGCGGTAGTGTAAACGTGTGTTTTGGACGCACACAGATCCATTTTTCAGCGCACCTGTAAAAATGCCTTTTTTTTATTTAACACCAAAAATGGACTTGCGGCAAAATGAAAATTGGCACGCATCCATTTTGGGTCTGAGACCTTACCGCCAGCCATTGATTTAGTGGTAAGGTCAATGCGCATCAAATGCCTTTTACCGCCTGGTAGCGATGCGTGCCAGAAAATAAAAATGATTATCTGGCTTGTGTCCTCTATGTGCGCCAAAAATGAAATTACCACCCAGCACACGCAGTAGCCGGGCGGTAACTCAGAATTGGCGTGCATTGGATGTGTGTAGGCCCTAACATGGCTTAGTATAAGGACCCCCCCAGTATCCTTCCCTTCCCACATCACAAAACTTCATATTAAACTAAATTATTGTCGAGGAACCTCCAGCCCTTAGACAAAATCTAACCTCCAGCTCCATAAAATCCAGCCTGCTATAGAACCCCTGAAACAGCTGTTCATAGTAGGAGATCTTACTCTGCTCCTGATACATCTCTCATTCTTCATTATTCTCCCTCAGAATGAAATCATCATGACAGGAATGAAGCAAGAGCACCCACTGCATCTCTAGCTCATCTCACTTTTCCACGCCCACAACCATCTGGGAACCTTTAAAGATATGTTTCCCTTATAGTCCTTTGAGCTTCTTTTTGCTGTTTTTGAAGGTGGTGAATCCTGTATTTGGGGGTTTTGGGGGGGGGGGAGTTTTTTGCCAATGGAGAAAACATATGAATCAGTTTAGTTTGCCTGAGGAGCGCTTAAAAGACTGTAACTGAGATTCTGAGGTTATTTCCTCCTCATAGCAAAAACAGTATAATAGTAATAATAAAAGTAAATTTTAAAAGAAGTAACACATTAATATTTAAATATGTCATTCAATAGTATGATGTAATATTCCTAACTATGTGGAGATGTGATTGGTTGAACTCTTAGGGAGCCTACAGGGAACTGGGGTGGGGGTCTTAGGGGGCATCTACTCTGGGAGGTGGGAAGCTGTTCTGGGAGGAAGTCATGTTCAGGGGTGCCATGGGATGGAGTATCAGTAGGAGGGGGAGCTAGGGGTTTGCTAGGGCCCCTTTAAGGTGTCTTGTGGGAGCATCATGCCGTGGTTTTATGGTCCAATACCCCCAAGATGGAAGAAATGCCACCACCTTTTTGCTTTTAGTATATTTCCAGAAATAACATGGCTTGTGGTGTTTACCTTAAGTCACTTTTGTTCAATCAGCATAGTAATGAGGCTCTACTTGCATTGGCATGCTTTACATCTCATTACTATATAGTATAACATATGGTACCTCATATTAACATTCACAATGGTAATATAAGACACTATTGACCTTTTCAACACATTAAGGTGCAAATAATAAATGATAGGACCATCACACACATTAATAACTACGCTCCTTAAACTAGCATGTATTCCATCTAGCCCGATTGCAAGATAAGGCCTGCAGATACTCAGATCATCATCTCATTATTGTCCCACCATAAAAAAAGGTATTGAATTTTCCAATCCACTTACTGACTGCTTCTCCCCCATTGATTTTTTTTTTTTAGGAATCTTAACACATTAAGGTGTCATTAACTAATGGTTAATGTGCACTAACCTTACTGTTTGCACAAGCTCCCACATGCCCCATTTTCTTCCTACGGGATCAGCAGCAGAGAATGAGCACTAAAGCTGTTAGCATGCATTACTTATTAGTAAATAATTGCCCAGTGCATACTAATGAATGCACATCCTTACTTGATTTTACTTTTTGAAAAGTACAAAGATTAGGGGGCACACCATGAAGTTACTAAGTAGTACATTTAAAACAAATTGGAGTAAATATATTTTTTCTCTCAACGCATAGTTAAGCTCTGGAATTCATCGCCAGAGGATGTGGCAAAAGCAGTTACCATAGCTGGGTTTAGATAGGTTTGGACAGATTCCTGGAGGAAAAGTTCATAAACCGTTATTAAGGTAGACCTGAGGAAAGCCACTGCTCATCCCTGGGGTTTTGTAGCATGGCATATCGGTACTGTTTGGGATGCTGCCAGGTACTTTTTGTAACATTGGTCCTGCCTTAAAGCTACCTTGGGTTTCATAAGATTCTCAAAACACGGATTTTCAAGAATGTCTTTGCTGGATCATAGACGTGAAGGGGCATAATCGAATGGAAACGTCTATCTCCATGGGCGTTTATCTCCGAGAACGGGTCCGTGAAGGGGCGGACCGAACCGTATTTTCGAAAAACATGGACGTTTATCTTTTTTTGAGCTGGGCGTTTTTGTTTTTCAGCGATAATGGAAAATGAAAGCGCCCAGCTCAAAAACGAATAACTCCAAGACATTTATTCGTGGGAGGGGCCAGGATTCGTAGTGCACTGGTCCCTCTCACATGCCAGGATACCAACCGGGCACCCTAGGGGGCACTTTTACAAAAAAAAAAAAAAAAGGTAAAACAGCTCCCAGGTGCATAGCACCCTTCCCTTGTGTGTTGAGCCCCCCAAATCCCCCTCAAAGCCCACTGCCCACAAGTCTACACCATTACTATAGTCCTAAGGGGTGAAGGGGGGCACCTACATGTGGGTACAGTGGGTTTGGGGGGCGGTTTGGAGGGCTCCCATTTACCAGCACAAGTGTAACAGGTGGGGGGGGATGGGCCTGGGTCCACCTGCCTGAAGTCCACTGCACCCCCTAATAACTGCTCAAGTGACCTGCATACTGCTGCCAGGGAGGTGGGTATGACATTTGAGGGTGAAAATAAACAGTTGTGAAACGGCATATTTTGTGGTGGAAGGGGGTTTGTGACCACTGGGGGAGTCAGGGGAGGTCATCCCCGATTCCCTCCAGTGGTCATCTGGTCATTTAGGGCACTTTTTGGGGCCTTATTCATGGAAAAACAGGGTCCAGGAAAAGTGCCCTAAATTCTCGCTAAAAACGCATATTTTTTTTCCATTATCGGCGAAAGGCGCCCATCTCTGATCGGCAGATAACCACGCCCCAGTTCCGCCTTCACCACGCCTTCGACACGCCCCCATCAACTTTGTCCACATCCGCGACGGAGTGCAGTTGAAAATGTCCAAATTCGGATTTCGATTATACCGCTTTATTCGTTTTTGTGAGATAAACATCTATCTCCCGATTTGGGTCACAATATAGGCGTTTTTCTATTTCGATTATAAGCAGGATATTAAGTCAGTTTCTGACTATGATGATAGCTCATTATTTTACGTTGATTTTGGTTAAGCAACTATAATTGTTTGGGTTTACTTGTTAGAACATGCGATGAAACTACAGTGTAGTAAATTTAAAACAAATCGGAGAAAATTTTTCTTCACCCAACGCGTAATTCAACTCTGGAATTCGTTGTCGGAGAACGTGGTGAAGGCGGTTAGCTTGGCAGAGTTTAAAAAGGGGTTAGACGGTTTCCTAAAGGACAAGTCCATAAACCGCTACTAAATGGACTTGGGAAAAATCCACAATTCCAGGAATAACATGTATAGAATGTTTGTACGTTTGGGAAACTTGCCAGGTGCCCTTGGCCTGGATTGGCTGCTGTCGTGGACAGGATGTTGGGCTCGATGGACCCTTGGTCTTTTCCCAGTGTGGCATTACTTATGTACTTCTTCCTTATTGTAAACCAATTTAAAACTTAACTGTATTAAGCGGTATATTAAGTAATTAAATGAAATCAAATTTGTGACATGGATTGGCTACTGTGGCAAAACTCAAAAAGGCGTGGGAGGAACACAGAGGATCTCTAATTAGAAACTGAATGATATAAAAAACAAAACTTAAAGGTTTACTTATGTACATATGGCAACTCTAGCTGTTAAAACTAAGGCCAGTGCTGGGTTGACTTGAACGGTCTGAGTCCCGCATATAGCAATCCGGCTTAGGATGGGCTGGAGAGAGCTTCAACAGAAACTCCAGTAATTTGGAATGTTAGGACAGTGCCAGGCAGATGTTTACAGTCTGTGTCCCGCAAATGATAAGACGGATTCGGGTAGGTTGGAGTGGGCTTTGACGGCAACACCAGTAGTTGGAACATAAGGACAGAGCCAGGTGGACTTCTATGGTCTATGTCTCAGAAAATTTTTTTAAAAAAAGACCATGATCAAGTATATAATTGAATTTTTATTTATTTATTTAACACATTTATACCCCACATTTTCCCACTAGTTGCAGGCTCAATGTAATATTACTGTTGGGCAGACTGGATGGACCATTCGGGTCTTTATCTGCTGTCACTATGTTACTATGAGGATCTTTTACTAAAGCTTAGCTCGTTATCTGCAGCAGGGCCCATAGGAATAAAATGGCCCTTGCTGCAGATAACTCGAGTAGACCCCCTATGTTCCTAGGAAGCAGGATTCTGGGCTACATGGAACTTTGGTCCGACTCAGTATAGCAATTCTTATATTAGATGTAGATATTCAGCCAGCGGTGGTTGGCATTTTTGGGTGCCACCAGCGTTATTCCTAGATATTGAATGCCTAAGCAAAACTGGATAAAGATAGGACTGTGTTTTATACAGTCTGATTTGTCTGGTTAAATTAGGGGCGCTTTTACTAAGCTGTGGTAAAAGGGGATGGTGGCTGCTTTTTCCGCACACCAGGGCCCCTTTTACCGCAGCGAGTAAAAAGGCCAAGCAAAAATGAAATGGTCATGTGGTAAGTGCTCCCACCCAAAATGGTTGAGCGGCCATTGCTGGTTTTGGCAGCACTGCCCGATGACCGCTGGGTAACCCCTGCACTAGAAAATCAGGTCTGATTTTCTATAGTGCTGGAAATGGCGTGCACTGGGGGTAGAATTACAGCTGGCACCCGTGTTAGGGTTAGGGTTTAGTAAAAGGGCCCCTTAGGCTATTATGGGGCCCTTTTACTAAGTTGTGTAGGCACCTACATATGCCCAATACGCGCCGATTTGGAACTACTGTCTGGCTACCGCGTGACCCGGGCAGCAATTTCATTTTTTATGCGCATCCACTACGTGCGCCTGAAAATTTACGGCGCAGCACTAACTGGGCGGTAATCAGCAGCGTATGCACATTGACAATTACCGCCCAGTTAACGCGTGAGACCTTACTGCTAAGTCAGTGAGTGGGGGTAAGTTCTCAGGCCCAAAATGGGTGCGCACCAATTTTTTAATTTTGCTGCAAGTCCATTTCTGGCCAAGAAAAAGGCCTTTTTTTGCAGGTGTGCTGAAAAATGGACATGTGCACGTCAAATACATGCGTCTACAGCAGCGCAGGGCATTCCTCATCGCATCTTAGTAAAAGGACCCCTATGTGCTAAATATTGACACTTAACTGCTTAAGTGCTGACTGAGCCCCCAGCTGGCCCACAAAATAGCCAGTTTTCAGTTTGGTGGTTAGTGCTGATATTCAGTAGCACTAACCAAGTAATTGCCGCAGAATATCAGCCTCTCCTGGCCAGTTAAATCCATTTGAATATTGACCCCTTAGAGTTCTTCATCAGTCTACATTCTCGGACGACAAGAAAATTGCATTACAGTAATAAAGGATGAATTCATTACAGAGAAAATAAAGCAGTAAATAGAATCTGTTATCTGTTATGCAGCAAAGATATGTTAAAATTAATTTAAAAAATACTCAAGAACTTTCTGAGCTCCTTTTTCTATGCTGCCGGGTAGTATTCAGTATATACTCATACGTTCTGTGAACTTTAAAGCACTCCAGAAACAGACAAGAAAGTCATGACAGGAAAGTCGTGACTTCAGAAATAGCTCTGGCAAGAAAATATGAATCAGAAAGCAGCAGTCCTATCTAAAGAGCTCTAAACAGAAGCTTGACTGGTTCTTGGGCTTTTTTTCCTCCAATGTGAGACTAATTCTTAAGTTCCTTTTGCCCTCAATTATGTCTTATATGCATTAATCATACAACTTTACAACCTACTAACATAAACAATGCCTCAGAAGGAGCAGGCTTAGGCATGACATGACATTTGAGTACTTTTCCTGTTTGGGGTTTGTATCTTAGGAGGTGTTTTAAAGCCATAATTATTAGCAATACATTTCAAAGTGTGTTTTTCTTTTCTAGAAAGCTTTTATGATTAAAGACGAGTGCCTTAACAGATTTGTTTCCCCACTGGAAGTTTTACGAACTAGTTTAGAAGGCACTTTTATTTCCTGCATTTGGACACTAGTATCTTCAGTGCTGGTTAACTGGTTAAATGCCACTGCATATCCCTAGATAGCCTCAGGCAAGTCATTTAAACAACCACAAGCCTCTCCTGGCCTTTTAAATGGTATTGAAAATGGGGCAGTACTCTTTACTAGCCTTTTCTCTCAGTTCTTTATGCTGAACTGTGGCTCCTTCCTTGACTCCTAGATATTTATATATCTTGGGTTTTGCAAGCTGGTTGATGATTGATGTTAGATCACTCTTCCGTATCAATCTTAATCTCCTGTAATACTCTGTTGTTGTTGTTGTTGTTGTTGTTGTTGTTGTTGTTGTTGTTTTTCTCTCAGTAATTTATGCTAGATTGTTGCTCCTTCCTTGACTCCTATATATTTATATACCCTGGTTTCCTTTGTGGTGTTTGATGTGGTGCCTATGTGGTTTGAGTTTTGTCTTTAGCATTTGACCCATCTCCCCAATATAACATCCCTGTTCACATTTTCTGCATTAATACATGTTACATTTGAGGAAGAGCATAAGTAGGATCCTTTTATGTTAAATGATTTCCCCATGTAAGTAACTGTAGAGTTCCATCATACATGTTTGCAGTATACTAAGGTTCAAACACTGCAAATTATGTGCATATCTCAGGAATTTAATCAAATTAAAAGGACCAACTCAATGTATCCCAGCGTCTACATACTACTTAACAGTTGTCACCAATGCGCCCCCCCCCCCCCCCCAATTTTTTTATAGGACTCTTTAACACATTTTAACATTTTTGTTGTGGATCCTCAGAAGCTTGGCTAGCTGAATGCACATAACTTTTCAATTGCATATGCTGCCTTTTCGTCATTTGATCCAAATTTTAAAGAGTTATATGTATAATGTGCTAATTAGCTTTCAAAATGTCAATCTCAGAGCCTATGCAATTGAAAATGTAATATGCATTCAGTTAGCCATGGGGGATGAGACGTGCAGCATTTGAGCACATGCTTCTACTGAAAGAAAAGAGGGGGGGAGAGATGCTGGATCAAATGAGGGAGTAGGACAGGGAAGAAGAGATGCTGGACCTAGGAGAGGTAGGGAGGGAAAGAGAAGATGATGGACCTTAGGGTGGCAGGGAGGAGAAGGGGAGATACTGGCCATCTGGGTAGAGGGAAGGGGAGATGCTTGACAATAAGTGGGTAGGTCCTTGAGTCACCCCTGGAGTGGAAGGGAGCAAATGACTGAAGGCTAATAGACTGGCCCTTGCTATCACTGAGTGATGTTGAAGGGACGCATGACCAGGGAGATGCCATATTGTACTATAGTGATGGGGCTGGTCAGAGAAGGCAGTGGAAAGAACCAAATTAGCACTGAGGCCATGGTGGTGAAGTTTTGCATTCATATTTTACAACTCTTATTTGGCTTACATTTCAGACTGGAAACCTCAGTAGACATTTTATTCAGGAAGACAAGTTTCAGAAGCTTTTATAATTTTGAAAATTAACCACCCCAGTGTAGGCGAAAGTGCATACACCATTTAATAGTGTATGTACTTTACTCACGGTAAAATCTGGCTATGTATTGACTAAGGGAAGCAAACCATGCAGGCTGATTTCATTTTGCAGTGACCATGCATGCCTTTTGTTGTATGCTTTGCACCTGCTGCAGGAACTTCCCTTTGAACGTGGCCTATGAGCTACCTGGGGAATCTGAAAACTGACCCCCAAAAGCATTAGCTATATGTATCTATATAACATGGGTAAAACTTGCACAGTCAGGAGACCTGAAAAATTTAAAAACTTCTAAAGGTGATGACTGTGAAGATCACAGATAAATGAGAGTGGGGAGGAATGAGTTGTAGAAATGCATGTTCTCCTACAGGAACAATTCCAAATCAGAGCGTTTTGCTTCAGTGGCAGTTGAATGCAGGTAGGCACCTGAGGGTCATGAGCTAGGAACCCAAGCTGAGATCTAGGCTGAAGCCTCAAGGTTTGGAACCTGAGGAGACCACAGGAGGACTCAAGTTACAAGTTATGAACTGTGGTAGTGTGCACCATCCAGTCCTGTGAGAAAAAGAACTTTGATCTAAATTTGCTGTTGTCCAAGTTTACTGCAAAAGAACAAAGACATTTTTGAAAGTTTAAACTGAAAGAAGAAGAATGTTTCTGTTGTGGACAATTTTATACTGCTGATTTGTCCAGCTGTTCTGAAGGGGGTTGAATGTTGGGTTTTAAAAAAAACGGATGCAAAAAAAATTTAGTAAAAACTGCAATGCTGTTCTCAGAACTTTATTTTGCATAACCTCACTGCAAGTCAAACTGTCTCTATGATCTTTTCCTATCTGTAATATGTGAGGGCTGTGGAGAAATTTAACTGTAGCTATTCTTTTATTTTATCAGAAACTAAAAGAATTAGAAAGTTATGAACCAGCATGGTGCAACAGTTGGTATAACCATATTGAAAATAAAGTGTGTAGGCAGTTGCTAGACAAGAGATAAACTCATCGTGAGGAGTTCCATGTGCTAGAGAAAGATAAACACATTACTCACACCCTTAAACCAGATCTGTTTTGTCACACCAACACAGAATTTATTATTATCAGATAAACAGAAAGTACAGCCTTGCTTCTGCCACTTACTGTAAGCAAAGCTCAGTGGAAAGATTTCAGTACCTGTGGGTTGCCTGAACTGATCGGTGAGATTGGTCACCTCATGATTTACAAGCCATCACAATTACATACAGTAATTGTTAAAGATTGGTTTTACTACCCAAGCATTTCACTCTCATTTGGACATTTTATACGTCATCATTACAATGATTTATATATTGATTTGAGCATCATTCTCACATAACTGAAAACAATGGCATAGCCACGGGGGTGGGGGGGGGGGGGTATTGGGGGCCTGGGCTCTCCCCACTATGGGCTTGGACCTTCTCCAGAACTACAGCACCCCTTTACCATTGCTGGTGGGGATGCCAAAGAACCGGCAACCAAATAAATACAGTGCCTTGTCTCCCCTCCACCTTGCACTGCTTCTTTAACACAGACACACAGAAAAATGTAGGCAGATAAAGACCATACGGCCTTTCTAGTCTGCCCATCCATGCCATCTTCTCTCCTTATTTTATTTTATTTATTTATTTTATTTACGTCAATTTATATACTGTATCTTATTGCTACTCCCTTAGAGATCCTGTGTACTTGTCCCAAGCTCTCTTGAATTCAAATATTGCTTTCATCTCCACGAATTCACCACCCTTTCCATTAAGAAGTATTTCCTCAGGTTACTTCTGATGTTTTTTTTACTATGGCATGGCAGTGTGCAGAAGTTGACAGATTTTCACACATGGCTTAACCAATGCCATCCGAAGATACAGTTTACGTTGTCTTGGTCATATACCATGATACATTTTTTGGATGTTGAAATACAATTAATCCATCGGATGTTCATCACCAAGGTATTCAGTAAACCAACTGACAAGAACACGTTTTTAGAATATGGTAGCTGTCACCCGAGGGCGTTGCACAAGTCTCCCTTTCTCACAATTTCTCCGCTTCAAGAGGATCTGTATGACAGCTGAGGACTATAAGATACATGCCCAGCAATTTTGTGCAAAGCTGACACAGAGAAAATATCCTCAAAGAGTATTGAAGCAGGCTTATTGTAGAGCAAAATATAATAACAGGGATCTCTTATTACAAGGAAAGCAATGTGAAGAGCATGAGGATCCCATGATGACATTTGTCATGAGATTTGCCCGGGAGGTGAAGCAGCAGAAGGCATTATCAGGCAACATTGGGATGTGATGAAGTCACATCCCTTGTTTGACAAATACCATTTAAGAACGGCATTCTCACATGCCAAAAATTTGAAAGAAATATTAAGCCCAGCACAGTTACCAGAAGTTGAAGTAGTCACTCCAGAACCAATAATTGGTCATTTCAAATGTAATAGAGCACACTGTAGGACATGTGATTTGACGCAGGAGGCGACAAGTTTTACACATAATGGTCGGCTCTACAAGTTAAGATACCATACTACATGTCGTACTTTGGGAATCATATATTATATACTTAGTCCATGCAACAAGGTCTACATAGGTAAATCTAGTAGATCGTTGCATGCAAGAATGACTGAACATCGTTCACGCATTATGGCACAAAATTTGAGAGCCTCGCTTGTTCAGCATTGTGTGCAAAATGGTCATACCATTGACACCTTATGATGTATGGTAATTGATCAGATTTGCCCAATATCAAGAGGCGGCGATCATAACAGAAAACTGTTGCAGCGAGAAACTTTTTGGATTTATCATTTAAACACTCTTGAACCTAAAGGGTTAAATACGTATATACATTGGGGGTGTTTCATTTAATGTAGATGAAGACACCTGGAAGCATGCATTAAGATCAGCTGTTTCCGGTATAGCCGTCATAAATAAGATGCCGCCGCCATAGTGTGTTCCCTGGCATGCGGCAACAAGGAGGCAGTAAGACAGTAAGACTGAGAGCCAAGGGTATTTTTAAATGGGAGTATTCTATATGAGCTGTGGGCTAATAAGCTTTTATTGTGTTTTTGCAGGTCCGGTGCTATGACTCCCCATTGACAAAGCTTGGATAGCGAAACAGGCACCTGTTGGGGATTATGAGCACACCGGCATACACAGATAAGTGCCACTCAGCCATCAGTGTTAACAGTACTAAAGTGTGAGACAGATGTAAAAGTATTATATAGTTATTGTAATGAAAAGAATAAATTAAGTTCTACACATTAAGGAAGGGTGGGGGTTGAGCCTGTGATTAAAAACATACATGAGCAGAGGTTCACCTTGTGGGTGAAGTGAAACCGGCCGTGGTTATTGTATGAGACTCTCCCCTGATAAACACGAAGGCATTTTAGAGTTACTCCAAGTGAGTCCTCTACTTTTTGTGTTTTGTATGTAGGATAGCATCAGTAGAGTCGTGCCTTGTTTATTTGACAGTTTATCCTAGAAATAAGCAGTGGATTTTCCCCAAGTCTATCTTAATATTGGTTTATGGACTTTTCTTTTAGGAAGTTATCCAAGCCTTTTTTTAAACCCTGATCTTTCTCTGGCAACAAATTCCAGAGTTTAATTACATGTTGAGTGAAGAAATATTTTCTCCAATTTGTTTTAAATTTACTACTTTGTAGCTTCATTGCATGTCCCCTAGTCCCCTAGTAAGCAAGACGCTGCTCACGATCACTCCCTATAGGCATAGATGCAATGTGATCAATGTTGCACCAATTCAAGTACCTTCATAAGCCAATGTGACACCAGAAGGCCCACTTCATTTTTAGTGTGTATTCTGCATTTATGCTCATCAAGATGTAACTGTATCTTCCATTTAGTTCTGCCATACATAAGAAGATTCAAAAGTAGTTGTGCGATGCACAGCAATTTTATAATTATTAGATGGAGAAATCCAAAATTTTCTTTCAACACTGGAATCACATCAGTGGCAATATCTATACCTCTGTGTACTAAGGTTTCCAAGGATGGTGTCTGAATCCTACCTTTCAATTTTTCACCTATAATTTTTCCCCCTTAGGTATTCCATCACAAGCATCTCAGAAAACACAGGGGATGTTGATAGAATTTGCCAATATTTTTTAGCACATCAGCAACATATCAGGACCAGTCATAAAAGGAAGTACACAAGTAAGGGTATTGTCACGAGAACGTGTGTGATATTCAATTAGCCGTTCCCTATGAGCATGTTTCACTCGCTTATAGGTCAATTTGACAATGTGTTTTGGATCATTACAATCCAAAAAATGCTTCTGCAAAGTCTGAGCATGAGCCTTAAAATCATCACCCAAAGAACATATACTGTGGGCATGCAAAAACTGACTCATCAGTAGACTTTTCTTTAAGTAATAAGGATGAAAACTAGACAGCTGAAGAGTCTCTTTCCTAAACAAAGAAGTGACCACTGACCCAGTCTTTTTAATTATAAGACTATCCAAACAAGGAACTGATTCCTGACTATATTGCACAGTAAACTTACCCCCCCCCCCCTTGTTCTAGCTGCTGTGCGCTGATGCCAACACAGCCCATTTACTTTGAATGGGTTGTGTCGGCATTAGAGCACAGCAGCCACTAGTGCAGCTTAGTAAACAGGGGGGTTAATGTTAGAATTTGCCAAATTAAGAGTTTGCTAGAAAGTTTTTAATTCTTCTAAAGAGGCTGTTCACAAACAAACCCACATAGTCAAGAAACCAGTATCAAAAAACAATGTTGATTTTAAAAAGTCATAGAATATACAAAAGATTCCTCAAATTCTAACATATATTGTGTGGCTACAGAAGGTGCAAAAGTAGCCATAGCTATTCCATGAGTTTGTTGATAAAATTTTTCTTCAAAACACAAAATAATAATGGAAAAGAACCAACTCTGCTAATTTGAATCTCCAGAGCCTCACAATGTGAAACATTGGTATATAATGCTGCTATATCCATGGTGACAAACCAGGTGTGATCTGAAATACACTATGGGGGAGATTCTATGTATGGCGTCTAAAACCAATCTGCACGGAAAACATTTCCACTAAGAATATTCTCTAAGTGGTGCCTAGATTTAGGTGCAGTATAAAGAATACACTTAGTTGATATCCCAGCACCTAAAACTATGAGCATCCTTTTACACCAATGAAAATATGGTGTAAATCCCAACTTGTAGATTTAGGTGCACTGAGCCATATTCTATAACTATCTGTGCAATTAGAACACCCATGAAATTCCCATTTCCCTACCCATAACCATGCCCCTTTTTGCCTGTGTGCATTCAAATATAGGTGCTCTGCATTACAGAATACATTAGCAATTTGTGTACATAAATTCTAATTATTGGCAATTAGTGCTCATTATTGCTTAAGTGCTGTTAACGCTGATTGACTTGTTAAGCCAATTAAGTATGTGCGCTTTTATAGAATCTGCTTGGATTTTGGCATGGAACACTGGGCGTGCTATATAGAATCCGGGGTATATTCCATTGCTTGTAGCACTTGGAGAATTTGAGAGGTATCGTTAACATATGGTTTTGCACGAGTAGCTGCAGGTCTCAAAAAGCAATCAAGATATTTAGAAAAAAGCTGTAAAGCAGAGCTGCAGGTGCACACAATAGATTGTCCCAGGGGATAAAATCAGTCCTTATGTATCTTAGGCAAGAAATTGAACAGCATCCTAGAGTTTCATGTATCTATCAAAAAATCCCTCTCCTTCTTCATGATAATCGCAATGTCAAAAAGCAGATGAAACAACATTCAGAATTAATCAACACACTTCTCCAGTCAGATCTTTTGGTAAAGGTTTATAGAACCATTCATCCATTAACTGTGCGAAGTGCTTCTGCCCGATAGTGCTTTTTATTCAGAATAATTGTGGCACCTCCTTTTTCCGCCTGAGTGATAATAAGATCATTATTATTTTAGAGCTGAGTCAATGCTGTACATTGGTCTGATGATAAATTATTAAAATCAATTCTAAACCTACTGGTTATTCCCAACCCTTCAAGTTCTTTAAAGACCAAGTTCTTATACACTAAAACATAAGGGTCCCTTGGGCCAGAGTAATCCATGTCGATTTAGGAGCAACCAAGGAAAATATAGGGTTCAAAGGCAGGGATACAAAAAACACCTTCAGCTGTAATTTACAGAAAAATTACTTACTGCCAAATGCATTTCAAAAGAATCCTAACGAACAGTAGGTATAAACTCTAAACCCATGTTGATGACTTCCTCCTGAACTGGGGTGAGTATGACTGTGGATAAATTTATTACCACTGATTTCGACCGGTGCATTGGTGAGTTTGGGGGCCCTGATAAGGGTCATCAGCTCAGGGTCCTGCATGCCCCCCCCCCCCCCCCCCCCCCCCCGTGTCAAAGTCTGTAAGGGCCTATGTTATGTTCTAAAAACGTACGGGATACAAATCATGAGCTTCTATCTTCATCGCTACCACTAGAATCCAATTCACTAGAAGAAGCAAATGAAACAATTTGCAGTTGATCAGATTGTTATTAAAATGGAACCACTAAAAACTATTTTCCATATCATCAAGCTGATCAATCCATAGACTGGTGGGTTGTGTCCATCTACCAGCAGGTGGAGATAGAGAGCAAACTTTTGCCTCCCTATATGTGGTCATGTGCTGCCGGAAACTCCTCTGTATGTTCTCTATCTCAGCAGGTGGTGGTCACACACAGCAGCAGCTCTGGCTAGGCCTCCAAGCCTAATTTTTAGGTTTTGTTGAGTGCCTGGGGTTGAGGGCTCTTTTGAGCAAGTGCAAACCTGGTGGTGCCAGGTCCCTCCTTTTCTCCCCCCTCCCGCTGGCTCCGTTTAAAAAAAAAAAAAAAAAAAAAGAATTTTTAAAAGTCCTTAAAGGCGTTTATTTCGACGTTTATTTAAACGTTCATTGCAGCTACTCACTGGGACACCAGTTCGTTACAGCTCGGAGCGGACAGCAGGTAATTTTTACCTTTTTATAGCGGGCAGGGGGTTCCCCGATTCTTCTCCTCGTGGCATATGGCGTCGGAGGGCGAGGGCGCAAAGGGTCGCTCCCCGGATCGCTTGAGCGCTTCTAGAGGGGATGCGGGGGTCTTACAGCCTGATTCGCCCTTGTTGGGTGACAGTTTCGTGACCGATGAATGTCCCGGTCCTTCCTCCGGCGTGGCGTTTTTTCCCGCCATAAACGCCCATCCCCCGCTCCTCGCCTCCGCCATCTTGGCCGGCCACGCGGCTCGGACGGCTTCTTCGTGGGCCGCCCTTGAGGTTGGAGACATTAATGCCATGAACGCCCTTAATTTGGGCGACGGCACAAAAGCGGCTAAAGTTAAGCGCCGTTCTTCCCGCGCGGCTCCTTCGCGGAGTGTCGCGCCAGACGCCATTTTGGATGCGCAGCATGTCTCTCCCCCGCTCTTGCGAGCGCTGGTTGAGGGTGCGTCTAGGGCTGTTGCCCAGGCTGCGGAAGTGCACAGTCTGGGGGGTTTTCCCCCGTGTTTGTTTTGCTGCTGCATCAGGCTTCCTCATGCAAAACGCTGCCCCTGCTCCCTCGTCTGGTAAAGAGGTTGAGGTTCCCAGAGGTAAACGCCCTCGGGTTGATTCCCAGGCCTTGGAGGACTTTGTCTCCTCCGATGTAGATGAGGGCAGCGTGTCTGAGGTCTCCCAACGGTCCTTTGCGGATTCCTTGGAGGAGACGGATCCCCGCTCGCATGGAGCGGATGACCCCTCTGCAGCGGCTCTTTAGCTCAGAGGTTTTGCCCAACCTGTTAGTGCAGGCCATGGGCATTTTGAAGATTTCCTCTCCGGAGGACGTCTCTCCCTCAGCCCCTGTTGGCTCTGCCATTATGCTGGGGACGAAGCGCCCGCCTAGAACCTTCCACATGCATGATGCCATGCACTCCTTAATTTCGGCTCAATGGGATGTCCCGGAAGCGAGCCTTAAAGTGGCTAGGGCTATGTCCCGCCGCTATCCTTTGCCTGAAGGTGAACGTGAGGCCTTTCTGTGGCCTACCGTGGATTCTTTAATCACTGCGGTGACTAAGAAAACGGCGTTACCAGTGGAAGGTGGCACGGCCCTAAAGGACGCCCAAGACAAGAGGATTGGAGGCGGCCTTAAGGTCGTCCTTTGAGGCGGCTGCTTTAAGTTTGCAGGCCTCAGTTTGCGGCTCCTATGTGGCCAGGGCGTGCCTGACTATGGTGCAGCGGGCTTCCCCCTCGGATCATTCCTTGAGGGCTGTTTGGCCGGCCCTGGAATCGGGCTTAGCCTATTTGGCAGACTTGCTGTATGATGTCTTGAGAGCCTCAGCTAAAGGCATGGCTCAGACAATCTCTGCGCGGCGGTGGCTTTGGCTGAAACATTGGTCTGCTGACCATGCCTCTAAATCCCGCCTGGCTAGATTGCCTTTTAAAGGCAAGCTGCTCTTTGGGGTCGAGCTGGACAAAATCGTGACCGATCTCGGCACGTCTAAGGGCAAGAAGTTACCAGAGGTCAGGGTTCGGGCTAGTACTCGCCCTGGTACCTCCAGAGGACGGGCTCAGGAAGCCCGTCGGTACCGCCCGGGCAGGTCGGGCTCCTCTGCCCTCTCTTCCTTCAAGAGGAACTTCTCCCCCAAGCAGCGTTCCTTTCGCAGAGACCGCAGTCCCGGAGGTGCTCCCTCCGGTCCTCCCCCAGGGTCTCGTACCCAATGACGGGGCCTTGGTCCACGCCTCAGTGCAGATTGGAGGACGGCTGTCCTCGTTTATGGGTGAGTGGACCACAATAACTTCAGACGCTTGAGTGCTGGAAGTCATCAGAGACGGCTACAAGCTAGAGTTCTGCCGACCCTTAAAAGACGGGTTTGTACTCTCTCCCTGCAAGTCTCCGGTCAAGCTGTGGCAGTGCAGCAGACCTTGGACAATCTGTTCCGCCTGGGGGCGGTCGTTCCGGTGCCAGAGAATCAGCCTGGCAAGGGACGTTACTCCTTTTTCTTTGTGATTCCAAAGAAAGGAGGTTCTGTATGGCCTATCCTCGACCTCAAGGGGTCCATTGGGCCTTGAAAGTTCGGCACTTTCGCATGGAGACCCTCCACTCTGTTATAGCGGCAGTGAAGGCAGGAGAGTTCCTGGCATCCTTGGACTTCAAGGACGCGTACTTGCATATTCCCATCTGGCCTCCTCATCAACGCTTTTTGCGTTTTGCAGTACTGGTCGACACTTCCAGTTCAGAGCCCTCCCGTTCGGGTTGGCTACTGCTCCGCGGACCTTCTCCAAAGTAATGGTGGTCATCGCGGCCTTCCTGTGGAAGGAAGGAGTTCAAGTCCATTTTTATGTGGACGACTGGTTGATCCAAGCCCCTCTTATGCAGAGTGCGGCAAAGCTGTGAACTGGGTGGTTGCTCTTTCGAGCTCCCTGAGGTGGATCATCATCTGGGAGAAAAGCCAGCTGCGCCCGACTCAGTCCCTGGAGCATCTGGGAGTTCGATTCGACACCCAAGTGGGCAGAGTGTTCCTGCCAGACAATTGGATTGTCAAGCTTCAGGCTCAGGTGGACTAGTTCCTAGTAGCCTCTCCTATTCGGACTTGGGACTATGTGCAGCTGTTGGGCTCTATGTCGGCCACGATGGATGTAGTGCCCTGGGCCAGGGCTCATATGAGACCACTTCGACAATCTCTGCTGCTGCGCTGGACTGCGCCTTCCCTTGGACCCAGCAGTGCGCAAGGCGCTGAGCTGGTGGACGCAGACAGACAAGTTGTCTGCAGGAATGCCTCTGGTGACCCCGGAGTGGATTGTCGTCACGACAGACGCCTCTTTGTCGGGCTGGGGAGCCCTCTTCTTGGGAAGGACAGCGCAGGGGCTCTGGTCTCCTGCAGAGGCAAAGTGGTCTATCAACCTCCTGGAACTCAGAGCCATTCGGTTGGCGTTTTTGGAGTTCATCCCGGTACTGGCGTTGAAGCCAGTACGGGTCCTGTTGGACAATGCCACGGCTGTGGTCTATGTCAACCGCCAGGGAGGTACCAAGAGCGCCCCTCTAGCCAAGGCAGCCGTGAATCTATGCCAGTGGGCGGTAGCGAGCCTGGAGCAGCTGTCAGCAGCCCACATTGCCGGAGTCATGAATGTCAAGGCGGACTTTCTCAGTCGCCATACCTTGGATCCCGGAGAGTGGCAGTTATCGGCTCAGGCGTTCTTGGATATCACGAAGCGCTGGGGCCAGCCGAGCCTAGTTCTATTGGCGTCATCGGCCAGTTGCCAAGTGCCGCGTTTTTTCAGCAGAGGACGGGACCCTTGATCTCTGGGAGTCGATGCTCTCCTCTAACAGTGGCCAACACAAGAGCTTCTCTATGTGTTCCCGCCCTGGCCCATGTTGGGCAGGGTGCTAGACCGATTGGCAAAGCATCCGGGCTGGATAATCCTGGTGGGGCTGCCAGTGGAGCAGGGTCTGTTACATCAGGGTCCCGTGGTGATGGAGGATCCCTCCCCCTTTGGGCTTACGGCCTGGCTATTGAGCGGCAGCGTCTGAGGAAGAAGGACTTCTCAGACAAGGTCATCGCCACTATGCTGAGAGCGAGGAAGCGCTCTACTTTTACTGCTTACGCCAGGGTTTGGCGTACCTTTGCAGCGTGGCGAAGCAGGCTCATTTTCTTCATTCACTGCTCCAATTTCTTCAGTGTTGGCATTCCTGCAAGAAGGTCTGGAGAAAGGCCTGTCGCTCAGTTCCCTTTAAGTCCAGGTAGCGGCCCTGGCTTGCTTCAGGGACCGCCTGAAGGGTGCTTCCCTGGCTTCGTAGCCAGATGTGGTGCGTTTTCTCAAGGGAGTTAAGCACCTGCGCCCTCCTCTGCACTCAATGGTGCCTGCGTGGAATTTTAACCTGGTGCTCAGAGCATTACAGAAGCCGCCTTTTGAACCCTTGTTGAGGGCATCTCTGAAAGACCTGACGTTGAAAGCAGTCTTTTTGGTGGCTATCCTTCAGCCAGAAGAGTTTCCGAGCTCCAGGCACTCTCATGTCGAGAGTCTTTTCTGCAGTTCACTGAGGCAGGAGTGACTATTCGCACAGTGCCTTCCGTCCTGCCCAAGATTGTTTCTCGCTTCCATGTGAATCAGCAGCTCGGTCTCCCTTCCTTTCGTAGGGAGGACTACCCAGAGGAGTACTCTGCTCTTAAATATCTGGATGTGAGACGAGTCATCATCAGATACTTGGAAGTGACCAATGATTTCCGGAAGTCGGATCATCTGTTTGTCCTGTTGGCAGGTCCTCGTAAGGGTCTGCAGGCTGCTAAGCCTCCAGTGGCAAGATTGGTCAAGCAAGTCATTGCCGCGGCTTATGTGGCCGCGGGGAAGGTGCCGCCTATCCAGCTGAAGGCTCACTCCACTAGAGCTCAGGCGGCCTCGATGGCAGAGGCCGGGTCCGTCTCCTTGGAAGAGATATGCAAGGCGGCAACTTGGGCATCGGCCCATACATTCTCCAAGCATTACCGCTTGACTGTGGCGGCACGGGCGGAGGCCCGGTGTGGAGCTTCAGTGTTGAGTTCAGGGATTTCTATGTCCCGCCCTGGGTGAGTACTGCTTCGGTACATCCCACCAGTCTATGGATTGATCAGCTTGATGATATGGAAGGTAAAATTATGTATAATCATACCTGATAATTTTCTTTCCATTAATCATAGCTGATCAATCCATAGCCCCGCCCAGATATTTGTATGGTTTCTATTCTGGTTGCATTTCAGGTTCAAGTTTAGTCTTCAGTTGCTTCAGGAAGACTTCGGGTTCAAGTTTTTTCACTTGGATTCTTCAAGAGTTGAGACGAGTTTGTGTTACAGTGAGCTGCTGCATTCCTCTCCCCTCCGTTTTACGGGGCTGGATTGAGACATAAATTCTGCCGGCACTCCCTCCCGCTTCGTGCGGTTGTAGGGCAGTTTTGTACCCCTCCCGCTTCGGCGGTGCTAGGGTCAGTCAGCTCCTCCCGCGGTTGCGGTTGCAGGATAAGCCAGATCCCCCCGCATCGGCGGGTGTGGTGTCCCTCCCCCGCTCCACGGGGATGAGCTGGACGGATTCCCCTCCCCCACTTGTGTGGGGATGAGCTGGGTTAATTCCCCTCCCCCACTTGTGTGGGGATGAGCTGGGTTAATTCCCCTCCCCCGTTTCGGCGGTGGTGAGCTGGGCAGAGTGTCCCTTTGTGGGTGTAATTCTCTAAGTGCTGAGTCCTGCAGATGGAGCTTTGATATCGACATACTGAGGAGTTTCCGGCAGCACATGACCACATATAGGGAGGCAAAAGTTTGCTCTCTATCTCCACCTGCTGGTAGATGGACACAACCCACCAGTCTATGGATTGATCAGCTATGATTAATGGAAAGAAAATTATCAGGTATGATTATACATAATTTTACCATTCTGATGTGCAGTAAACTTGTATTCACATATATCACATATGTCCCCCAGGTCCTGAGTGTCCTAGCTGGAGCCAGGCCTAGAATTATGTATGAGTAACTGGAACTGTACTGAAGAAGATAGGACTGTTAAGAGCACAGGAAGCAATGGTTAATGTGGTTGTTGCCCAGGGTGGAAGTGAGTCTGTAACATGAGCAGAAGATGGTCTTGCTTTCATTATGTGTTCATCAATAAAACTTTCCTTTCACTTTATACTGCCCTTTGCCTGTGTCTGTGGAGCCCTGATGCCAGCTGCAATCCACATTAGCACAGAGAGATTTACTAAACTGCTGTACTTAAAAAGCATTTGCTTGGCTTATTAATACAGATTTATAAAACTAATAATGACAGAAAACTTGAAGAACTGTGTGGATATTTATAGTCTAGTTCTTTTTGCATTTTTCATATTAGAATTATGGATGAAGTTCATTCCACATAATGCTTGTTGTGACAATCATGTTTCGATGTCGATAAATGCCTTGTCAAGCTTAAATGTGTATAGAAGTGCTTAATGTTTTAATGTCTTAAATACTTCTTATGCTAGAGCTGTTATTTATAAGTTTCATAAGAAACAAAGAAATGTGTACATTAATAAATCAAACAGGAAACATAGTTAAAGAAAAACATAATTTCTCAAGTCCACATTGTTGGGAGCACAAGGCGTTACTTTAACTATACATAATAAAGAAAGCAAAATATACTGTTTCGGGGGCCCTTTTACTAAGCCGCATAAGCGTCTACACGTGCCCAATGTGTGTGCCAAAATGGAGTTACCGCACGGCTACCGCGTTGCCCTTGTGGTAATTTCATTTTTGGCGCGCACCCAAAAAATATTTTTTATTTTCTGGTGTGCTTCAGTTACAAGCGCCAAGTGGCATTTGACGTGCGTAGGTCATTACCGCCCACTTATCGCGTGAGACTTTACCACTAGATCAATGGCTGGTGGTAAGCTCTCAGACCCAAAATGGGCGCGCGGAAATTTTCATTTTGTTGCACGTCCATTTACATCAAAAAATGTTTAAAGGCATTTTTTGCAGGTGTGCTGAAAAATGATTCTGTGCATGCCCAAAACATGCGTCTACTATTATTATTATTATTATTATTATTATTTATTATTATTATTTATTGCACTTGTATCCCACATTTTCCCACCTATTTGCAGGCTCAATGTGGCTTACAAAGATCTGTTAAGGCATCACCATTACAGGATAAAAGATACAATTGGTGTTAAAAGAGATCAAGGATGACAAAGAACTAAGCAAACAGTTATAGAAAGACGTCATTCAGAGTCGGGGTGGAGTGGTGAAGTGTTATAGTTAAGTGGATGGAGGGGGGAGGGAGGACAGATGCAGGATGAGAAGGAGAGAGGGGATAGGTGTCAGATGGAAAGGGGGATAGGAGATACAGACACTGGATGAAGGGGAGAGAGGGAATTGAAGCCAGATGGAAGTGGGAGAAAGGATGCAGATGTTGGATGGAACTTTAGAGGGAGAGGGGCCTGAGTGGATGGAAGTGAGGAGAGGGGCCAGATGCTGGATGGAAAGGGGGAGAGAGGAGGCAGACACTAGATGCAAAGGGGGAGAGAGAAGGCAGGCGCTGGATGGAAAGGGGGAGAGAAAGGGGGCAGGCGCTGGATGAAAAAGGGAGAGAGAGAGAGAGGGGCAGACGCCGGATAGAAAGGGGGGAGAGAGAAAGAGAGGGGGAGCAGATGCTGGATGGAAAGGGGGAGAAAGAGGAGGGGTAGACGCTGGCGAGAGTTAAGAAGAGATCGAGGAAAGAAGAAACAAGAGACTGGGACCAACACAATTAGAAAACGTAAACGGCCAGACAGCAAAGGTAGGAAAAAAGATGGGCCCAGTTGAAGGGTAATAACTAATGCACTCCAGGTCGGCATTCTATGGGAGAATAGCAATAAACTGTAAAATGCCAACCTGGAGTGCTAGAAGGCACAATATCTCTGGTTGTTGCATTAGTTATTGCCCTTCAATTGGGTCCATTGTGATCGGCAATAGTTTTTTCAAATGACCCCTGATGCAGGTGCTGTATGGTTTGTGCTTTGACACTCTCTATATTGTTGCATTTACCCCTTTGCGCACAATCCACTGGGAACAGAATAATGCAACTTGAGAGAATTATCACAAGGTGCATTATTCTTGTTTTGCGGGAGTTGCTAACCTGCAGTACCGTATTAACGTAGGTTAGTGAAGCCTGTAGTAAACTAGAGCGTGGTAAAAGGTCAACTTTTAACACACCTTAATAGCTAACCCTCTAAATCCCTGTAAAAATAAACTTCTTATACAAAATGGAGGAGAAGCCTAATAAATCAGACTTTGACCTCGATTTGCAATACTCAACCAAAATAGGTTCAAGAAGCAGTTTTAGTAAATTCAGTCTGTAAAATTGTTATTATGCACATAGCACCATTTAAGGATTTTTCTCTTTTTAATATATACAATATTATTTTTTACTTTATTCCATTACAAGTTCTTTGCATTCAAGTTACAGGTTATACTTTCACACCAATTTACTACTAATGAAACCTCTAGATACACAGGGGATTAACAAGGGTAAGGATTGATTTGTCTTTTGCTCCTCTGTTAATGGTTTCCTTGGATTAAAATGTTACCATCCTTCACATTTAAGAGTTATGCAAAGACATCAGGCATTTAAGTCTTCAAATGAGGTCAGATTTATAAAGAGGCATAGGTAATAAGCCTCACTTGTGCTGAAAGGATTACATAGCTGCAGTCTAAAAGCCATTTAAAAGACAGAATACTAATACGATGGAGAAATTCTGTTTCCAAAGTTTCAAAATCTGAAAGATGCTATTATACAGGAAATATCACAATGTATCTTGAGGCTACTGATCTTTTCCTTGTCCCTCTTTCAATCCCCCTCCCCCCTCCCCCACACTACTTGCAGATTGTGATAACAGTGGCAGCAGAAAGAGGTAAAGACAGAGAGGCAGGGTAGATGGAGCTGCAAGGTCCGCAGATTGCTGGCAGCCATGGCAAGAATGGAGCTGCAAGACAGTGAAAAGCCACAGCCAGCAGGAGGAGGCACCTGCCATCACTCCCTGAGGTCATGGCTACCACAGAAAAGAGGATCCATAGGGGTAGCAGCAGACAGCAGCCATGCAAAAGACACTGGGAGATGATCTACAAGACAAGCCAGCAGACAGCAGAAAAAAAAAAGTAGTAGGAGAACTGCAACAGTGACCATACTGAAAGGCAGGTGCGAGTGGATGGGTTGCAAAGGAGGCCCCCAAGTGGCAGCAGCCATGATGAAAAGAGCCATGTGGGGGATAGACTGCAGTGCATTGCATCAGTGGCTGTGAAGAGGAATGGCCAGAAGAGCAGAGCCAGGAATGCAGCAGTTGCTGCTGGAACTGAGGGGGCTGCAGTGGAGGGCAGCCAAAGCTGGGACATGAAGAAACAGTACTTCATCATAAAGGGCCCCCACACAAACTGCCAGCAGAGAAGCAAGATTCCTTCCCAGCAGGCCCAGAAGGAGGGCGGAGGGATATTGGTTCTTCTAGAAAGGGACCAGAAGAGTTTTTAGTAAAGCAAAGGAATAAAGAAGAAAAAAGCCTGTGGAATCCTTATGCTGTGAACAGAAAGCCCATGTGCAAGAAAAAGAAGCCTTTGGAAGAGAAGAGCAGAGAAAAGGAAGTCTCAAACAAAGCACTAGCACTTTATCATAGAGGAATGGCTTGTAAAGAGGAAGTAAGAGGCTATGTCGAGTAGACAAGAAACCTGAAGAGGTGGGTCCATCCTGAAGAGAACCCAGCCTAGAAGGAGGCTGTCACCTGAGCCATCCACGATGAGAGACAATACCCAAAGATAGTGCCAACTACAGAAAGTATGCCTAAACTCAAAACTGTGAGAGATCAAATTTGGTGGGCGAAACAACACAGCTGTGAGAGATCAGAACTGATGACAGAACAGATACAGTGACAGAGCCATCAGGGGAAGAGAAGACCTAGATGGAAAGGAAGACACTGTAGGAAAAGAGAAATCTGAGCCAGCATGAATGACAAGAGCTGCTGGAAGACAGAGTTCACAGCCTGAGACCAAAGCTAACTGCAGAGGTGACTAGAGTCCAGTTGTGAGAGATCTTATCCAGTAAGCGAAAGATATAGAGACAATATAGCTAAAGCCTGATCAACCTTTTGTGTGCCTATGATGAGTTCATGTTGGATGAGGGGGAAAAAGACAAAAAAAAGAGAGAAAGGGTGTGTGAGGGAGTATATAGAACACTGCCCCTCACCCTTAAGAATGGTCACTCAGATACTTCGAACCCTTAAAATCCCTAGTCCCATCCAGAGAGGAAGTGAGAGATGAGAGGTGGAGCTGAAAGGACAGGAACTAGGAGCTATAAAAGGCAGAGCCAGAGTGGGGTTAAGGGAGTCCTAGGGATGGAAGACGCGATCTCCAGCATACGCTTTCACTATGTATGTCTGGCTACTATGACCTGGCTAAGGTAAGCCAATCTTTTCAATTGGATACTTGTGAACCTGGTTCTGAGGTCTGGCTGGCCCAGAGAAAGTGATAAAGAGACTTTACAGACTATGTTTTAGACGTGGCAGTCACAGACCTTGGGCTGTGATTGGGCCTTGTCAGCCACAAGCCCTTATCAAGACTTTTCCCTCTGAATTAAAGAAACTTTACCTTTTTGTTCCCGACCCTGTGAAGCAACAGACTTCAGGCTTAATGAATAAAGCATTTCCCTTATTCCCCCAACCTTGGCTGCCTGTTTTATTTGGAGGCCTACCCTCGCTCACAGTATCACAGGGTGATACTCAATGGGGGAAGAGAGTCAAGGCGACGCAGTGGCCAGCTATGGCATCCCTTAGCTTTGCCAGGTCTCTATAGGTCACACCAATGTACAGATGAATCAGCCTGAGACTGAAACTGGCCTACAAACTGTAAAACATAGCTAAATACACCTGGTTGGAGGTCAGACTGTGTGTTACCTTATTACAAACCTGGCCTGAGCAGAGTCCACCACAATTAGATCTCAGTATTGTGTCCTCACTAATAGCTGGGCTGTACTATTATGCTCAGTTCAGACTTATGAGCTCAGTGTTGGAGTTTCATCTAGGTTGAGCAGCACAAAATCATAGCGGAGTTTATATTAAAACTTTTGTGACAACACAATAGTTCAAAACCCTTCCCCCTTGTCACACATCATCACAAGTGTCTCAACCCCCTTCCCCTCTCAGAGAATGACATCATTTATAGACAACCCCTTATTACTTTGTTTCCACAGTTTTGCCAAAACCACTGAGTGCACACATAGTATCAGACAACTCTAATAAGATTCACAGACTTTGGGGCTCATTTTCAAAACAAAAAAACATCAAAAAATATCATAAGGTAGTAGATGGACGTTTTTCTCTCAAAAACATCCAAGTTGTGATTTTTGACACTCCATTTTTAGCTGCTTTTCTCCACAGTTAATCCAAATTTCAAGGGGGGGGGGGTGTTAGGGGCGTGTTTTGGGAACATGCTTGGCACCACAAGATAGACATCTTTCTACAATAATGAACAAAATGAAAATGTCTAGGGCCAAAATGAAGACTTTTAGGCTAGACCTGTTTCAATCACAAATAAGTGACCAAAAGATTCCTTAAATGATCAGATTTAATTCATATGTAACCCGGTGGGTTAGAGTTTTTTGTACTTGGGGCCTGGGTGATCCTGGGCCATTCTGGGGGCTTCCAGAGTCATTGGTGGCCAGTTCTGTGACTCCAGAGGCATTTTCAGGGCCTCCAGAACAGAACCGCGCTGTCTGCAGCTTGCTGCAGCGCTGCCTTCCGAGGAGCGCTATTTCCTGGCCAGGCATGATGGAGAGAATGACCGGTGACAGCCTGTACAGGAGGCACTGGGCACATGCACCTTTTCACACATGCGCGGTAGCTCTCCCGGACCAGCACTAGGCCTAAATTAAGCCAGGGCTTCGAATTTTGAGGTGCTCCAGCAGGAGTTCCATAGCTACTGTGGTAAATTGCAGTGGTTTGCCGTGGCCGCAGAGGGACCCAAACCAGTGGTGGAGGTCGAGTGAGGATCCTTCTGGGGACCAGCGGTTTGGTGGCCCAAGATTTTGTTTTGTTTACTTTTAAAATGTACTTTTTTTTGTCCCCTTGGGCTGGCGCTTAAGGGGTTAATTTTTGAGGGATTCTTATGGTAGTTTCAGGTCCCTGAGAACCTCTTTAGGTGGTCTAGTACTTTTAATTTTTTTAAAAAAAATTATTTTTATGGTTAAATGAGAAGGTTTCAGTTTGGGCCACTTCTGAGCTTTGGATTTTGTTTTTGTTTTGAGCAGGCATCGCTCAAGGGTGTACGTGGGGGCGATGCAGAATTTTATTAGATTGAATGTCTCTGGTTTTATAGGAGTTTGACAGAGATTTTTGACAAAAATATGTAAACCTCTTTAAATGTGTGTTTACATTTATGAAAAATGTACTGCATGTGTAGTTCGATGGCACTAATGGTTATAAGATATTTTCATCAAATTGCATAGTAATTTTTATGGTATTTTTTCTAAAAATGTAACTTTTTAATTATTTTTTATGGAGGAATTATTTTCCAAAATGGAGACTGTGAAAAATGCTAATTAGGGTCCATGGCTCAAACACCCTGTGTTTTGAGACCTGATTGGCTAGCAGAGGTCAGCTGGTGATGTGTGTGAGGGAACTCAGACTGCATGATAGGATTTTTGAGACAAATAAGGGTTTGAAAGTTTGTTTATCTGCAAGTGCCTGAGTCCTGAGTGAAGGTAAAGTGAACTAGAAGCAAAAGGTGTTGGATTTGAACAGAAAAAAAAAAAATCTAAAACTGTTTTGTTTGTTTTTTTGTTATTTGTGTACTGTTTAAAAGTTTTGCAGTTAAGACTGAGAGACCAAGTGCATGATTGTGTGAAACAAGTTTGTGTAAGTGGATTAATCCTAGTTAAGCCATTAGGAAAAGTGGTCTCCAAGGCTTAAGGTTGGGCCTGGGGTATTGCAGCTTGTGTGTTCTGCATGATCTGCTGGTGTGCTAGTGTGGGAGATTGCTTTTGGAGAGACTAAGTTGCTGTGTGCAATGTGACTGCAGCATTCAATGAAAAGTGCCCTACTTTAGTCAGGGTATACAATAAAGAACAGGACAATTATTTAAGGTTGCAAAATTATCATTTATTTTGCCAGTTAGAAAGCCACAGTTATCCTTGTACACCAGCTAGGGCTGTTCCTGGTATTAGACAAGAAGAAATTCTTTTTTTGTTGATTTTCTTTAAAGTGTGAGGTAGTAGGTTACTGAACTGGAAGAAAAGAACCTCAACTCCAACGTTCAAGCAAAGAGAAGAAAGAAGCTCAAAGACCAAAGTAAGTCTGCACTTCTGTGGACAGCAAAGGAAAGGACATTGAGAAGTCACTGAGTTTAATCTAACTTGTTCTAGAGACTGGATCTGGGTGTTCACACCTGAATGACATACATTAGTTAAAAAAGAATCAATTCTTGAGACATACTCTACAAAGGAAACTTATAGCTATAGAGTAAAAGAAAGCAAATAAGATAATTTGGTCAATGCTTATCTGATGGCTTCACTGTTGTTCATAAACAATACTACTGCACCTATTAGAGAAATTTGAGTTGTTAGTTTATGTTTGACTTTATGTTTATGCAACAAAAGAACATAATGTGTTAACAGCACCACATTTTCTATACCACAAATTGGGCTTAAAATAAAAACTAGTAACTTGTACTTACCATCTGTCTGGTTACTGGGTCTTCTCATCTCCGAAGTTCTGAAGTATGGAAAGGAAAGGAAACTAAAAGGATTTTGTCAGTTTAATTGTCTGTGAGCTCAGAGGTGAACTGCGAGTTTGTGGTATTTGGCTACGGGTAATGGTAGAGCTCGCAGGGCCTTCTCAGAAGCTACACATAGCAGTTTGCTGATTAATAATTTAAGACTCTCAAGTGTCAATTGTGTCACTTGATTTTTAGAAAGATACAATCATTTTGAAAAGTGGGCTCCTATGCTAGGAGGCCAATCAAAAGCTTTTTCTTTAATTTCCTTACAATGTTTTTTGGAATTTTAATTTGCAGAGCCAGGAATACTTAATTGGTTAACTAGCTAATCAATGCTGTCAATTGGATGTTTTGGGCACACGCCAATCCATTTTTCAGTGTGCCTGTGAAAAATGCCTTCTTTTGCCAAAAATGGACGAGCGGCAAAATCAAAATTGCCACGCATCCATTTTGGGTCTGAGAACTTACCACCTGCCATTGACCTAGTGTCCATTATGCGTGTCCAAAAATAAAAAATATTTGCAGACGCGCCCTAAAATAAAATTACCACATGACCCATGCAGTAGTCGGGGGGTAACTCCATTTGGAGTGCATTGGGCACACATAGAGGCATATTTTCAAAGCACTTAGCCTTCCAAAGTTCCATAGAAACCTATGGAACTTTGGAAGGCTAAGTGCTTTGAAAATATGCCTCATAGACATTTACATGGCTTAGCAAAAGGGCCCCTGAGTCAAACAACCATAGCTTTCCAACTTCAATCTGGTTTAGAAAGCTATCCACCACAAACTGGTATCCTCTAAATGGTGCACCATTCTATTAAACAGAAGCCTATGATGCTTAGGTATATCATCACATTCCGAACAGTGACCTGATCCCATAAGTAACTGAAAAGAAAAGTTCTTTTCTCTTTGCATAGGAAACTATTCAGCATCTATATCCACAGAACCATTCTGAATTTAAGTCTCAGACTTTTTCCACTCTTAGTTTTGATCAGACCTCCAGTAACCTAATGGCTTATTGTATTTTCTAAGGCATTATTGTTTACTTGCTGGCCTTCAGTATGTATCTCACCACTGAAAAGGCTATTTTCCTCTTTACCTTAGCCTGTAGTTCATCATTAATTACACTGCCTACCTTTCTTCATTCTCTACTCATCTACTTGCTGTCTACTAGTTAAATACCTCAGATAGTCCTTTGTAAGTTATTCTGACATAGCAATAGCAATCAAAACTGTTCTTTTTCATTGGAAATCCACTTCAATGTGTTCCTTATTTCACTGGTGGAACTAAGTTTGGAATATATTACAATATGACAGAAGATTAGTGGAGAAGTGCAATATAATTAAATTTAGAAATAGATGGTCTCTATAGTTAGACTTTTCTATGTCCCATCATTGACTCTATAATTAGATTCTTCCTAAACCTAGTCCCAACTAGACTTTTACGACATGATTAATTTACAATCCAGGCACTTCCAGACTGACCACTGTCATTGTCACTCTTGTTAGTTATTTGTTAATATCAATCTAGTTGTTTCTTACTATATACATTTACATACTGGATTTGTTATATTGCTATTCTTCTTGAAAGATTATATATTTGCTGATCATTGCTGTTCTGCATTTCAATGTATACAAATAAAAATTATTTGACCTTAAAAAAAATCAATACTAATGGTTATTACTGGCTTTTAAGGTCAGTTCACTAAAGGCTGATATCACTTATTTAGAGTGCCTGATAAATATGCGGCCTAATCACTAATGATTTAAAATAGATGAAAACCCTTGCCAAATCAGGCATGTGCATGCTACAGTTTAAGAGAATGTGTAAACAGAATATGCAAGTATTGTAATAATGAGCTCATTAACAATTATCAGTCTATTCACTAACCCCTATTTAATTTATTGAGGCCACGGAGGGAAGGCATGTGGCCCTAGAGCTAGTGTAAATGTATGTGCTTAGATATTAGCAAGGATGCATGTACATTTTAGTATTTTATAATTTAATTGCACATTTGGGTGCTGTTCTCATGCTGTGCCCAAACTCTACCCATGCTTATGCCCACTGTCAAAGTATGTGTTATCAAGCAACATGCATATTTTTACATTGTCACAATTTCAGAAGAGATCATTAATCATTAAAATAATCTCCAGGTAGGTGCATACTTTGTGCCTAAAAATATGTGCACCCTTCTAGAATTGTCCCCTAGGGATTAGATTCTAAAAAATCATTGACAAAAAAGCGCTATTCTATAAGCCTCGATTAAAGTTCGACGCGGTTTAGAGAACAGAGCTTACGCCCAGGAATCACACCTAACTTTATGTAAGGGCATTTGGACCAACTGAAACATGGTACAAATGTGCGTGCCTACATTTGGCATATATCCCTATTATTCTATACCAATGCACATTCATTTTAAGAACAGCCCCAATACACCCATGACCCTCCCATTTCCACGCCCCCTTTTACAGATTGCATGTAAATTTTAGGTGCTGATCCTGCACCTAAATTTGTGCATGTAGATGGCAATTAAATCTAATTAGTGTCAATAATTGTTAAAAAGCCAATTTGTGCTAATTAGCTTGTTGTTCAATTAATTTGGGCATGTACCCAAATTTGCACATGCAATTTTTGGTGACTATTATAGAATCAGGGGGTAAATGTCTACATACCAAGCTATATGAACTGTCAAACTCACTCATAAGAATAATTCTCCCCCTCCCCCCGTAACATATAAATGCAGGTCTCCTTCAGATCCTATTTCCTCCTTTGATCCCCTCACTCCATAGATAACATTTCAATCTCCCTTCTAACAGTTCAGATCCATATATACAGTCCCTCTGGGCCCCATCCTCTCACCCAACCATCTATTCCATAAATACCAGTTCCTCCAAGCTTTCCTGATCCCCTTAGACTCGTAGTGGCTCTATTGCATGCAAAATTATCTCTTGTATACATTGTGTATATGTTGAAAACCTGTCAGGTTTGGAAACCATGGCATTAGAGTAATCATCTTTATCATAGCTTCTTTGTTGTGATGTTGTACCATGGTGACTCATTCTACTGCAGCAAAAACAACTGTCTGAAAGGATGATTAATATGTCAAATGAGTTAACCTATATGCTTCCTGTTACTGTTATCTAAATCCTAAGAGCTTAAGGTACTTTTCTAAGAATGAAAATATCTATCAAATCTACCATTTCGGAGAAAAAATATCACCAAAACCTGGTTGCCTTTTTATTAACAATTTAGTTCTGCAGTACAAAATCATATTTGTTATGTTATGGACCTGTAAGGTCCAAAGCGGAGTCACAATTTAAGAATCCAGTGAATAGCACTAGGAGTAATACAAACAAATATTAAGGTATTAATTTTTGAATTAAGTATTTATAAAAAAAGATATATCTTCAATTGTCTTCAAAAAAGAAGGTATTAGCTGGATAGCAGAAGGAAGCAAGTTCTAAATTTGAGCTGACTGGAAACAGAATGAACTTTCTAAACATCATTTTATTCTTAAGCCTGAAACTGATAGAAAGCAGAGGAGATCTTGATTCATTATATGGTATGCTTAATATACTAGAGGTATCCCAGAAGTAACAACAGAGCTTTTAGAAGACTGCCCAGATAGTATTTTATAAACCAAATAAGATATAAAAAAAAATTCAAGCTTCAACAGGCAGCCAGTGGAGTCGAATTGATAAAGGGGATACATGATCACATTTTTTAATCCTAAAAATTAATCAAGCTGCAGTATTTTGTAAGTTCTTTTTGTGAAATTCATACATATAAAAAATTACAATAGTCAATCTGAGTCAAAATCAAAGATTGTACCACCAGAGCAAAATGTTTGTCATAAAAGTAGGAGTAAATCCATCTAAGTTGTCTAAGTTAAAAAAAATGTCTTTACTAAATGATGGACTTGAGATTCCATAGACATGGCAGAATCTAATATCACTCCCAGGACTCTAGAGGTTTTCTTGGCTAAAAGAGGAGAGTCATTACCTGCTGGAATAATATTTGGAATTATTGGCTGGTGAGCAACCGACCAAGATAGCTTGAACTATCCTCTCTCCTCTGGAACCTGCTAGACCATTATCCCAATCAGACTACTATATAGCTTTCTAACTAATTTCCTCATTTAATATTCCTATAATCATGTCTGGTTCAAAACCTGCAAAAATTGATTCTCTGAATCTTTTACCTGCTGTATCTAAATACACCAAGCATGATCCCCCATCCCCTGAAAAAATGGTGCCAGGGAAATCCTCTCCTCCATTGGAAGAAATCATGGTCGAAGAACTATGTGCACTAAGAGAATTAACCTCCAAACATTATGAAACTACTTGTGAACTTAAAGCGTATCTTTCCTATCTCATTGCCTTGGTGTCAGCATTTCAAGTGTGCCTTAAAACCTAGAATTGGAAACTAACTAAACAGCATTAAAATTAACCCAACATCAGACACTCAAGCATTTCCAGAAATTAGAACAAGAAATTGAGGATCTCTCTAATCATAACAAACAGGCTCATTTTTGAAAGAGATGGACGTCCAAAAAGTGACATAAATCGACATTTGGACGTCCTTCTCACAGAGACATCTAAATCAGTATAATCGAAACCGCATTTTGGACGTCTTTGTCAGAAGTCTGTTGCAAGGACATCCAAATCTCAAGGGGGCATATCGGAGGCATGTTCGAGGCGGGACTTGGGCGTTCCTAAGACTTGGACATCTTTCAACCATAATGGGACAAAGCAAAGATGTCCAGGACTAAAACTTGGATGTTTTCACCTAGACCTGTTTTTATTACGAATAAGGCACAAAAAGATGCCCAAAATGACCAGGTGACCACTGGAGGAAATCGGGGATGACCTCCTCTTATTCCCCCAGTGGTCACTAACCCCCTCCCACCCTCAAAAAACATGATTAAACATATTACTTGCCAGCCTCAGTTACCATACTCAGGTCCATGACAGCACATGCTGGTCCCTGGAATAGCTTAGTAGTAGGTGCAATGAATTTCAGACAAGTGGACCCAGGTTCATACCCCCTTACCTGTTACATTTGTGGAGAAAACAGCGAGCCCTTCAAAACCCACCAGAAACCCTCTGTACCCACATATTGGTGCCCCCTTCACCTGTAAGGGCTATGGTAGTGGTGTACAGTTGGGGGTAGTGTGTTTTGGGGAGGATTTGGGGGGCTCAACACACAAGGTAAGGGAACTGTGTATCTGGGAGCATTTTATGAAGTCCACTTCATGCTCCCTATGGTGCCTGATTGCTGTCCTGGCATGTCAGGGGGACCAGTCTACTAAAAATGCTGACTCCTCCCACATCCAAATTGTTTGACTTTGGACGTTTTAGACTTGGACGTCTTTGTGTTCGAAAATGGCCGAAAATCAAAGACATCCAAATCCAAGGATGTCCAAATCCAAGGACGTCCATGGTATTTTCGAACACAAGTATAGATGTCCATCTTTTTTTGAAAATGACCTTTTCCCCGCCTCTGAATTTGGACATTTTACAAAGATGTCCAAATTCCAACTTAGACGTTTCTTTCGAAAATGCCTCTGAAAATAACATTTGAATATTAGGACTTATGAGTAGAAGGTTCTCATATGATCAAATTTCTTGGTAAATAGATTGACCTTGTTCCAGTCCTGGAGTTTGAATGTGCCTATCATTCACTATCGCATTTCAAACCAGCAAAGTTACTCCGTTTTCTACAAGCCTTTCAAATCATTATGGTAGCATGTGATTCCTCTAATCTACAGTTTGTTTGTTTAATTCTTTTACCCTCCCCAAACCAATTGAATGTTCCACACACTCATCATCTTGGCTTAGCTTACAATTCTTCTCTTCCTAACTGGGTGAAAAAATAGTGCTTTATTCACTTACCACACTAGAAAAACAGAATAATATAAGGTTTTTCTCATCGGGGGGGAATACAAAGAGGGGCATAATCGAATGAAAACGTCTATCTCCATGGGCGTTTATCTCCGAGAACGGGTCCGTGAAGGGGCGGTCCAAACCGTATTTTCGCAAAAAATAGACGTCCATGTTTTATTCGACAATTTGTGAGCTGGGCGTTTTTGTTTTTCAGCGATAATGGAAAATGAAAGCGCCCAGCTCAAAAACGAATAAATCCAAGGCATTTGTTCGTGGGAGGGGCCAGGAGTCGTAGTGCACTGGTCCCCTCACATGCCAGGACACCAACCGGGCACCCTAGGGGGCACTTTTACAAAAACAAAACAAAAAGGTAAAAGAGCTCCCAGGTGCATAGCACCCTTCCCATGTGTGTTGAGCCCCCCAAATCCCCCTCAAAACCCACCACCCACAAGTCTACACCATTACTATAGCCCTAAGGGGTGAAGGGGGGCACCTACATGTGGGTACAGTGGGTTTGGGGGGCGGTGTGGAGGGCTCCCATTTACCAGCACAAGTGTAACAGGTGGGGGGGGATGGGCCTGGGTCTACCTGTCTGACGTCCACTGCACCCCCTAATAACTGCTCCAGTGACCTGCATACTGCTGCCAGGGAGGTGGGTATGACATTTGAGGGTGAACATAAAAAGTTGTGAAACGGCATATTTTTGTGGTGGGAGGGGGTTTGTGACCACTGGGGGAGTCAGGGGAGGTCATCCCCGACTCCCTCCAGTGGTCAACTGGTCATTTAGGGCACTTTTTGGGGCCCTATTCGTGGAAAAACAGGGTCCAGGAAAAGTGCCCTAAATTCTCGCTAAAAACGCATATTTTTTTTCCATTATCGGCGAAAGGCGCCTATCTCTGATTGGCCGATAACCACGCCCCAGTTCCGCCTTCACCACGCCTTTGACACGCCCCCATCAACTTTGTCCGCAACCGCGACGGAGTGCAGTTGAAAACGTCCAAATTCGGCTTTCGATTATACCGCTTTATTCGTTTTTGTGAGATAAACATCTATCTCCCGATTTGGGTCGCAATATAGGCGTTTTTCTTTTTCAATTATAAGCTGGAAAGGCTGCACACAGATGCAATCTCTAAGTATTTCTCCCAATAAGCTCAGCTGACCATCCTATTATATAGTCTTTTCTCTACATACAGCTCAAGCAGCTTGTTAGCACTAGTTTCGACCACATTGTTGCTATACACATTATTTTCGGCCACTGATCAAGATTATTAGGCGGGTCTAAAGCAACATATTACTGATCAACATGTTCCACTTGCTACATCAGGTTCCATTTCGCCAGCAACCATTTATCTTATGTTACCAGGTATCAAACTGCAAAAAGCTCCTAACCACATTCTTCAGTAAACACCTTCCATGGAAAATTGCTTCATGTCCTCTTTTCTGCAAGCCTTTCAGCTAGCTTGTCACAAGAGCCTCTGTGTCCCATCTGGGTCACAGAGAGGCTGTGATTTTTAGACTTAGCTGACAGCTTCAGGCTTTAGGACTTTGGTTCAGGGAAGGCCCAGACAGGTTCATTATTATCCTATTCCCCCTTAAAGGCCTGCATAAGCAAGGGCTTCACAAACAGGGATACACAAGGTTGATGGTGTTGGGAAATGTCCCAATGTACATAACAGTCCAGTCCTGCAACTGGAACTGTGACCTGTCTTCAGGTGCAATATATTAGTACCCTGCTCATAGGCTGTCTTAGGTCGTGAGCCACACAAGTTCCCTTAGCAGGATGGGAAATAGGTGCTTACTTTACCCGTCCTGGCCACACGACCTTCCGAGCACTAAGATGAAAGCACAAGAGGGTGAGGGCAAACAAAACAATGTGGTCAGAATGTGTATCTAATGGATAATTGGGAACCCCCCCCCCCCCTTGGGCCTTATATAAATTGTTACTTTCAATGTTTTCCATGGTTGCTGAGGAAAAGGACAGAGTTAGCAAGAAGGAGATAAGGCTTACCCTATAAACTTAATTGCGTATGTGTAGTGAAATAGAAGCATGAAACCAATAAGGCATAATAAACCTAATACTAATATGTCTTATAATAAACCTATAATAACTTAACCTAAAAGTAATATGTCGTATAATTAAAGAAATTATGTATCAGTATGTAACTTTTCATGCAGGACAAAAGCTTGTCCTTCCTTGTAGGCTTTATTTCTTATTACAGTTTCAGTTATATATTTTGGCAAGATGTTGCAGCAATGGCTTACATATTATCCTAAAGGCAGTCTTACACCACAGCATTCATATTTTCATAGTCATCGCTAACGTTACAGCCTATTTTATCATAGAGTCCAGCTTCAGCATTGCGAATCAATCTTTCATATAGCACTTATTGTCCAGTGAGATCCTTCTTACTAAGAGGTGTTCTAATTAGGCGTTCCACAAGTCTCCTAACACATGGTATAATATATTTGTACATAGTTCTATTTCTTTTTTGGTTAAATACACAGGATGTGTGTCTCTGCTTTGTGCACTACATATTATCAAATGCTGGAGTTGATGTGAGAGGAGGCAGCAATCTGGGTTGCATGACAGGTGAACTGTGACAGAGGAACTTTGGTACATATGTGTCATAAGTGTGGCCATACAGAAGGCCACCTGTTCCTTCCAAACTGCATGGCTGTATGATAAGGGGGGAGGGAGGCTGGGGGGGGGGGGGGGGAATTTCTGTTCAGGAACAGAAATGCCCATCCAGCCTCTCCCCCCTTATCATAGAGCCCCACAGCACAGAGTTGTGTAAATAATAGGTATGTTGTCTAGCATTAGTGATCTGCAAAGTACAAACTTGCAGATAACCATAGGTAGTGCATAGACAATGTTTGCTCTCTGATCAGCAGACACCCTTACCCACAACCAAACCACGTTGGTGAGGGCCAGGAAGGAGCTACAAACAGCTGGGTCATCTTTTTCACATTGAATGTATCAGCAATGATATATAGTGCTGAGGAGAAAAGGCAAAACAACAGTAAAAGCATTAGATGGATGTATTCTATTGCAATTTGTGATGAAGTAAACATCAGGTACAGAAGGGCACAGGCCATGGGAATTATATAGGCACCAGGCTGTAGCCACCTGCAGGTTATTTAGAATAGGAACTGTAACCAGAACCCCTCTCCTTCACCATGACTTAAGGGCTCAAGGCCATAGTAGGCATGCACCTGTGGCCACCTTGAAAATGGTTTGCAGGATAGAATTTAGAAATGTTGTTCCATAACTAGGGAGGATTGTAGGACTGTGTTCCATAATGTGGAAAATGCATTCAGTGCATATATGCTCCCCCCCCCCACCCCCACCCCCAGCAACCTTGAGAATGGGTGGGCACTTCATAAAAGGGGACTGGGGTTCACCACATAAAGAAGGATGAAACCTACGGGGATCAGTACAGGCCCAACGAGAAGCAGTACAGCAGCTGCAATGGCTGGAGCACAGCATCGAGGGCCTACGGCGTGACCTGCAAGCACACAGTACAGCCCTGATGCAGCAACAAGTGGCATCTCCTTCCACCACTGACAGCAACCACCGGCAAACCTGGTGAAAATAGAGGTAAGGTTTGATTACAGAGAACATACAGAGAATGAGGAGCCTTTGACCATGAGAGATGCACACATCCATTCTCAGGGCCTATTCCCCTCAACCCCCCCCCCCCCCCAACACACACACACACACAACTGAGTGTGTCCAATAGAGAACAAGACATCTGTACAATGAATTGGGTAGAAATAATCATGGCTCTCAGAGTCCAGTGTATTAGAGTCCACTGCTGTCCCTTGCAATCCTGTTGACCAGCTGCAGTGCAAGATGCAAGAAGTGTTTGTTTAGCACCTACATGACAGAAGTAGAAGAGGTGGCTGAGAGGTATGAGCTTACCTTGAACTTGTGGTGCCAGAAATTGCCAAAAGGAACACCAATCTGTTTCTTCCAAGGGGCCAGAGGCTGGCTGCTTCAACTAAGAAGAGAGAATTGGGGTCAGTGAGGGAACGCATCAAACACAGCAAGCAGCTCCTGGAGAGTAGAGGTTGGAGAGTTCGTCAGATGCAGAAAATGCAGAGTATATGCTAAACTGCCAGCTAACACCCAGTCAGAAACATTTTGAAAGAAAAGGTACACAGCCCACACACCAGTTATCTTTTAAGAATTGGCCAAAAGGTGTTCCCCCCCCCCCCCCAAAAAAAAAAAAAAACGAAAAAAAGAAACAGGTGTACAAAAGCATACAGTGGCAAAAACAAGGTTTACTATAACTGAAGGTAAAAGGCTTAGAAATACCACCCCATAATCTAAAGAAAAACTTCTAATGTGCAAGCACACAGAAAGTCGTTTTAAAGAGGCACCAATAAAGGGAATGCAAACTTCCAAACCGAAAGAGCAGCTGTGAAAGTTTATCATTTTCACCCATAATCGAAATTAGGGCGTCCAAAACACAGAGCAATTGGGGACGTCCATAGTTCCCACTCATAATCAAAATGAGGACACCCAAATTGGAGGGAGCAGCTGGGGACATTTAGGGATTTTGCCCATAATCAAAATTAGGACGACCGTCCCGCTCTTACATGAGCGTCCTTGAGATGTCCTTCTTAGTATTTTTGAAGTTTTGCACCCCATTGTCAGATTGGCACCAAAACAGTCACCCACCCGCAAAGGTAATTTCACTGTGTCCTCTGCACTCCTTCCACAGTTCTATGTCTACCCACCTGCCTGTGTGGCTCTCTTGCACATCAGTCTCTAAAGTGCACTGTACTCCTCATCTCCAGCTCTGTACCATCAGATCTGTGATTGCCTGCTAATGCCATCTTCACCATCTGTTTCCTGGGTCTTCACATGTGGGGCTATGTATATGAATGCTGCAAAACAAAACTGGGTTATTTTGACCAACACACTTCCGCCCCTTTTGCTATGCAGATGATGATACCAGTCAGACACAGAAGCTGGTTTTAGTGGACAGCAGCCCCAACATACTGAAGAGCAAATAGAGCAGCAAACCAGGGACACAGGTAACAGGGCACTGAACAACTCTCAACTTTCTCTCCCAACAACGATCTCGCCACTCTCCAACTCCACAAAATCGCTAATGTTTCTAAGGACGACTTCCCTTTTACCCTGGTCGCTTTTATTTCAGGTCTAACTAAGGACGCCCATGTTCCCGCCCATGCGAGACCATTTCGCTATCCATTATATGTTGGAGGCGCCCATCTTGTAATGCCGCCCCTAACACGCCCCCTGTGGGAACGTCCTTAGATGGGCGTCCTCGCACTGAGGCCGTCTTTACGGCCCTGTTTAGATTATTGTATTTGGACGACCTTCTTTCACAGGGATGCCCGTGTGCCTTTGGTGTCGCTTTTTGGGTGCCCTTCTCTTTCAAAAATGAGCCCATATGTTACATGGTCAAGGCTGCAGGAGAATGTTTACAAAAACAGTTACTTCATGATCAGAATGACTCTGCCAGTGTTTTGGTTCCCCCAAATCACAACATTAGGAGTCAACAACTTGTTGTTGCAGACTATGAGGCTCATTTCACCCAAGAAATGGTATAAATAAAAAACGTCTGAAAAATCATTAAGTTATCTGGTTGTTATCTGTAGCAGTTATAAGAACTTCTATCAGTAAAAGAGATGACAGTCCGATCCGAGCTGGCCACATCATGAAGACATCTCAAGCTCATTAACACAGCCCTGCTGTCTGCTTGCTCCTGCCTCCTAAGGCCTGCTCTGGTCTGCATTACCATCCTGAGAGAGAGAGAGAGAATACTTGACGGCCTTGCCTCCCTGCTTCTGCCTGCTGTCTGGCCATTTCTGCTGCAGCTCCTGTTATCCTCCCGAGAAATACCATTCAACAGCTCCCTGACCGCCCTGCTTCTGATGTCCATGAGAGTGAGAGAGTCCATCATCAGTCAGGTACGAACTGCCTTTTCTATAGTGCTGAGGAAGGTTAGGAGTCCTAATCAGTTCAGGACTGAGGGAGACTTTTACTAAGGTGCACTAGCATTTTTAGTGCATCCTAATCATTAGCGAGTGCTAAAAACACTAGCGCACACCTTTGTAAAAGACCCCCTTAAGGTATTATAAAGTGTGTATACTCTTCACCAGGCCTTGACAGGTACATAAACATGCATTGCTTTACAATCAGTTTCAGTAATTAAGCGTATGTGTATTATCTCTGATTTACACTATTTCTCCTGCTGCCAATAGTAATAAATTAGCTTTCATTTTTTTATAAAAACTGAGCCTTGTGTTCTCTTCCTTTCAGTGTGTATTTTGGGCTCATACAGTTTTTATAGTTTTATAGTTTGGACTCATACAGCTTTATGCACTTATCCTGCTGCACAACTTTTGACCAATAACTTGCTTTCAGACCCTGTTACACTTAAAAGAGACATCTGTCAAGGTTGGCCACTTTCCCCCTTCTTATTAGGTTTAGCCCTTGAACCCCTTCTCATAGCCATTAGATCTAACACCCAAATATCAGGCATTACTTATAAACAACTAAATATCAAAATTACAGCATATACAGATGATATGATGCTTTACCTATCGAATCCGTCCACCTCTTTACCTACTCGTTTCCACCTAATTAATACTTTCTCCACGTTGTCAGGATATAAAATTAACCAAAAAAAATGGAAACCCTCCCATTAAATAAATAAGCCCACCCTAATTTAGTCCATCCCTTTAATTGAATTTAGGCCATTTTCAAAATTAGATATTTGGGAGTAAACCTGTATACTGATTTCATGGACTCTATTAAACACAACAGTGGAACTATCTTAAAATACGTTAAAAAATCTCATACATTCTTGGCACCCTCTCCATCTCCCTCTCCATTTCTCATAGAGGGGAGGTTAGAAACAATTAAAATAATGGTAACTCCTAAAACTGATTTTTTTAAAGTATGATCTCAATTTTATTTTCCTCATCATTTTATTTATTTATTGCATTTGTATCCCACATTTTCCCACCTCTTTGCAGGCTCAATGTGGCTTACAATACATCACGAATGGTGGAAATATATTAGAAAATAGACATTTAGTGTTACAGAAGGATCTTGGGTAACATGATAAAGATAAAACATGATAGTAATATAACAAGCAGATATTATAATACAGTTCTGAATATATGTGTAGGAGTTGTGTATGTTCACATTTGTTGATCTTTGTGGTATGCCTTATTAAAGAGATGGGTCTTCAGTAGTTTGCAGAAGTTGGTTAGTTCGTAAATCATTTTTAAGTTACGTGGTAGTGCGTTCCATAACTGTGTGCTCAAACATTTAACCTTTGTCTTCTGGAAATCTGATAACCCAAAAATAGCCTTGAAAAAAACTTCAAGGACCCAGAGAATTTTTACCCTGACTTCCTTACTTATCATAAAGCCTTCATTCAGCAACAAGGATTTAATTGGCTCTCACTTGATAATGATTACATACCTATATGATTAACTCTTGAAAATCTATTCTTGAACCTACTCAAATATATCTGCTTCCCTCCACATTACTCTTTCAATCTCAAAAAACAAATTTGATTATCCTTGCCACTCATAATTGTCTTTTAGAATTTGATAAAGTGCTAGGTCATCCAGTCATCAAATCATCCCATATGTTTTTATTGTTCAACCCATGAATAAAAATCATTAAAGTCCCACATACTGGAAAGATTGGGGAAGAAAAGAACTTTGAGCTACTTCCCTTTACAGCACTACAAGAATGCTTTACTTTGCCTTCTACTTAATTTTACAAATGACTTAAATATTTGTTGTGCAAACAATGTTTTAGTTAATTTTCAACTATTATTTCTGAACTACCTTCCATATTATAAACAGTGAAATCACTTCTCTCATCAGCCAATATAGCTTCTTCTATATATAACCTGCTAATACTGTCTCACTATAACAAGTTATTGGTTTGCAAACTATTTGGGAAGCAGATACTGACCAACATCTTGATGAAGATCAATGGTCTTATTTTTAGACTAGAACAATAAGACCTCTCAGCTAACACTCTTCAATCAATGCTTTCTTTATCATAGAACCACATTGACTCCATAAAAACTCTTTGTTGCAGGTTTAACCGCCTCTAACTTACGTTGGAACAGTAATAACCATCCTGCAACTATATTATATGAATGTAATTATAATACCTTCTCTTTTTGGACAGATACATGGAGGGGCATAATCGAACAGAAACGCCTATCTCCATGGGCGTTTATCTCCGAGAACGGGTCCGTGAAGGGGCAGACCGAATCGTATTTTCGAAAAAACATGGACATTTATCTTTTTTTGAGCTGGGCGTTTTTGTTTTTCAGTGATAATGGAAACCGAAAACGCCCAGCTCAAAAACGAATAACTCCAAGATTCGTACTGCACCGGTCCACCTCACATGCCAGGACACCAACCGGGCACCCTAGGGGGCACTTTTACAAAAAAAAAAAAAGGTAAAACAGCTCCCAGGTGCATAGCACCCTTCCCTTGGGTGTTGAGCCCCCAAAATCCCCCTCAAAACCCACTGCCCACAAGTCTACACCATTACTATAGCCCTAAGGGGTGAAGGGGGGCACCTACACGTGGGTACAGTGGGTTTGGGGGGCGGTTTGGAGGGCTCCCATTTACCAGCACAAGTGTAACAGGTGGGGGGGGGGGATGAGCCTGGGTCCACCTGCCTGAAGTCCACTGCTCCAGTGACCTGCATACTGCTGCCAGGGAGGTGGGTATGACATTTGAGGGTGAAAATAAAAAGTTGTGAAACGGCATATTTTGTGGTGGGAGGGGGTTCGTGACCACTGGGGGAGTCAGGGGAGGTCATCCCCGATTTCCTCCAGTGGTCATCTGGTCATTTAGGGCACTTTTTGGGGCCTTATTCGTGGAAAAACAGGGTCCAGGAAAAGTGCCCTAAATTCTCGCTAAAAACGCATATTTTTTTTCCATTATCGGCGAAAGGCGCCCATCTCTGATCGGCAGATAACCACGCCCCAGTTCCGCCTTCACCACGCCTTCGACACGCCCCCATCAACATTGTCTGCATCCGCGACGGAGTGCAGTTGAAAACGTCCAAATTCGGCTTTTGATTATACCGCTTTATTCGTTTTTGGGAGATAAACGTCTATCTCCCGATTTGGGTCACAATATAGGCGTTTTTCTCTTTCGATTATAAGCAGGATGGTCTATCATATTTGCCTTACAAATTGATATATCACCTTTGATTGTAATTTGCTTCTCCCAAATTTGTCTCCCTGATTATCAAAGAAAACTATTCAATATCCTGCTTACAAGAGAGCCTTGGAATCTGCCCTCTTGGTAATTCAGTTTGCCCTTCTCTTGCTGCCACCCTTCCAGAGACATACACACCCAACTATCCAGGTACTCGTGACCTGAATTGGCCAATGTAGAAAACAAGATACAGGGCTTGATGGACCTTCTGCCTGAAAATAGCAGATGGACCTTCTCTCTGAAAATAGCAGAGCTCTTAGAAAAACTGATTCTGATATCTGATTTTCTTACAGGGAGCTCCCATCTTTCTCTTCATCCCCCGTCTCCACTGTGTTGAGAACTTTCTCGGGTTTTTCCGAGTATATTTTTAATGCTGTTGGTACTGTACATTTTTTACTTAGGCAAATATGACTGCATTTCATAATTCCTAGTTAGTTGATGCTACACTTTTGCTGTAATTTTACAATGCTGCAGACACTGTACTATATAACAGCTACTGAATAACATGTTAATTTTTAGTGTCACATTTCTCTTCTGGCCTTGCTGTTATAGGGCAAATTTTCATGGCTACTAGTATGATTTTTTTGTGCTAGATACTTTGCTTACATTGTTAATTCTATGCTGCTGCTGTCACTATTGTATTCCTTTACTTGTTAAAGACCACAAGACCTGTGGTATTGAATACAGTGGGAGGTAGATTCACAATTCTTAATGAATGACTCACTCACCTGATTGTAGCAAACTTATACCAGACATCCTTGTAACTGAGCCAATATGTCAGTATACTCGATCCCAGTGAGAATTGGATGTGGACAGTAGAGGGATGTAAGCTTTAAGTCCCCCATGCTGAGCAATGTCTAGTCAAAGTTCCAATGTCTAAGCTGAGAACTGCTCTAAGCTCCAAGAGCTACAGATTTGCTGTCTTGAATGCATGATCTGTAAGAAATAAAGTCACTATCATATTTGATCTAGTAAGGAAGGGGGATTATGATACTGTATGACTCACTGAAACCTGGTTGTTAGCTGAAGATTTTAAACTAGATTTTAAACTGTGATTTTAAACTAGATTTGCCCCCATGGTTTCCATGTCATCTCATAGCCCCGCCTTGATAAAAAAGGAGGTGGGGTCCATGTGATCCTTAAAGAGTCTATTGGCCTGGTAAAAAATGATATCCAAAACATCCCAGGAATTGAGCTACTAGCATTGTCCTTGAAAAATATATGTATCTTAGGGGCCCTTTTACTAAGGGATGTTGAAAAATGGCCTGTGGTAGTGTAGATGCGCGTTTTGGGTGCACGCAGAATCATTTTTCAGCACAACTGTAAAAAATACTTTTGCCGAAAATGGACATGCGGCAAAATGAAAATTGCCACATGTCCATTTTGGGTCTGAGACCTTACCACCAGCCATTGACCTAGTGGTAAGGTCTCATGCAGTACCTGTGCAGTAATCGTCTATGCATATAGAATGATTACCACACAGTTTTTGCCGTGCGCCGGGAATAAAAATGATTTTCTGGCACACGTAGTGGAAGTGAATCAAAAATGAAATAACCGCTGGGTGGAAACTCAAAATTGATATGCGTTGGGCACCAGTAGGCACCTACGAGGCTTATTAAATGGGCCTCTTATTATACTATTGTGCTCCAGGGACTTAAAGTATTCACAATGTCGATTAAGGGGGAAAAATTGCTACTCAGACTTTTGTCCCATCCAACACAGTCATCTTGGGTGTCTTCAACCTCCATGCAGATTGTAACACTACTAGGAAGGCTATTGAATTCTTAGACATGTTTGAGATGTTAGGATAGCAACAGTTAGTCTCGCAAATAACTCATAATAAGGGTCATATCCTAAATCTATATTTCTAGATAAGGATATCAGACACAATGATAAGTTTTAGTGTGAGTACCAGGAGACAACAGAGAAGGTTATTGAGAAGCTTGACACATTTTAAAAAACCAACCTAAAATCCATATCCAACTAAAAAATTGCAGGACTTTATGAAAAGCGTTTTGATGATGCTGTTGATCTATGGAACAATGCCCTGTCTGGATGATGAAACATATTGTGATACGATAATCTCATGCTGCACCTTGGTTTAATGATAAGCCGAAAGAGCTAAAAAGAGAAGGAAATAAGAACATGAATGGAGAAAACACCCATCCAGGACTTCCCTAGAAGCGTATAATCTGAAACTAGGACTATACAATGTTGCAACCTTGAAAAGCAAAAGAGATCATTTTAATAAGATTATCGAATCCTCTCCCTCACAATCTAAGGAGCATGTCCTGACAGTAAAGAAGCTGATTACCTTAAAAATTGACAAAAGACAATCTATTTTGACAATCTATTTTGAAACAACAATTTGCTGATACCTTCTCAAATAAAGTTGCCAATATCATTGCATCCCATAATCTAATCTCCACCTTGAATCTCAATGCATCAAAACCCAGGCCGATGAGGTCTGCACAGATTTCACACTAGTGAATAAGAAGCAAATAACATCGATATTGAGGAAAATTCTGTCAGGCTCCACAGTCGATCCCTGCCAGGTCTTGATTATTAAGGCTTTAGGAGAAGTAGCAGTTAATGCTGCATTATACGTGGAGGGGCATTTTCAAAAGGGACGTCCAAATCGCAACTTGGACGTCCTTGCAAAACAGCGAAATCCAGGGGCGGGGAAACCTATATTTTCGAAAAAATATAGATGTCCATATTTCGTTTCGAAAATACTGTCAGAGACATCCAAATCCTTAAATTTGGACGTCCCTAGATTTGGTCGTCCCTAGACGTGGATTTCGGTGATTTTCAAAACCAAAGACGTCCATGTCAAAAACGGCCAAATGCAAGCCATTTGGTCATGGGAGGAGCCAGCACTTGTAGTGCACTGCTCCCCCTGACATGCCAGGACAGCAACCAGGCACCCTAGGGGGCACTGCAGTGGACTTCATAAATTGATCCCAGGAACATAGCTCCCTTACCTTGTGTGCTGAGCCCCCCAAAACCCACTACCCACAACTGTAGAGCACTGCCATAGCCCTTATGGGTAAAGGGGGGCACCTATATATGGGTACAGTGGGTTTGTGGTGGGTTTTGGAGAGCTCGCTGTTCCCTCCACAAATGTAACAGGTAGGGGGTATGGACTTGGGTCCGCCTGTCTGAAGTGCACTGCAGTACCCACTAAAACTGCTCCAGGGACCTACATGCACTGTCATTGACCTGAGTATGACATCTGAGGTTGGCATAGAGGCTGGCAAGACATATTTTGAAATATGTTTTTTGAAGGTGGAAGAGGGTTTGTGACCACTGGGGGAGTAACGGGAGGTCATCCCCGATTCTCTCTGGTGGTCAGCTGGTCATTTCGGGTACCTTTTTGTGCCTTAGTCGTAAGAAAAACTGTTCTGGGTGAAAATGTCCAAGTGTTCGTCAGGGACATCCTTGTTTTTCTCAATTATGGGTCAAAGACGTTCAAGTGTTAGGCACGCCCAAGTCCAGCCTTCTCTATGCCTCAGACACGCCCCCTTGAACTTTGGCCATCCTTGCGACGGAGTGCAGTTGGAGACGTCCTAAATCGGGTTTTGACTATAATGATTTGGATGTCCCTGGGAGAAGGACGTCCATCTTCAGATTTATGTCGAAAGATGGACGCCCTTCTCTTTTGAAAATGAGCCCAATAGTGAACAAATCTCTGACTGATAGGCAACTAGTCAATTCATTAAAACTAGCATCAGCTATTGACTATACACCGTATTTGGTCTTGAAGAAGCCAACCAGATGATCAATGTGGAATAATGAATTAGATGAGTAATATCTGGGGATAATCAGGTTAATACCATGTTTTCTTTTTTCTGTTTACTGTTTAATTGATCTCGTCTTATCTCACTCTCCCTATTTTTCTTCACTTTGTGGTCTAAGAAGGAGAAAGATTGTATATAATCCATTTATTTAGTTGGGATTGTTTTCTTCTTATCTTGTATTAATGTGCAGTCATCTCTGTATTACTGTTTGCAAGTGACCCTTGTAAAATGAAAAATTATAAATAAATGATTAAAAAAAAACTAGCATCAGTGAAGCCCCTACTACAAAATGAAATACTAGATGCTTCAAAGGTAGAGAACTACAGTCCTATCTCTTCTCTCTCATTTCTGCAAAAGTTATTGAAACAGCCGTATTATCTCAGTTAGTTGACTTTATGAATAATCATCAGGTGCTGGACCAATATCAGTTTGGCTTTAGAAGTGAACATGATACTGAATCACTAATGCTATCCATGTTCGATCTTAGAGCAGAATTCGATAAAGGGGATGCCTTTCTTCTAGTTTCACTGGATATCTACAGTGCATTTGACTCTATTAGCCATTCAATTTTGCTACAAAGACTAAGGGTCCCTTTTACTAAGGTGTGCCCAAAAGTGTCCTGCACTGGTGTAGGTGAGTGTTTTGGACACACGCTGGTCCATTTCTGGAGTGCGCCTGGAAAAAAGGGAATTTTTTAATGTGCCAGAAAATGGATGTGCAACAGTAGCCGAGCAGTAGTGCCAATTTGACGCATGTTGGACACATGTAGGCGCCTACATGCCTTTATAAAAGGGCCCCTAAGAGAGATTGGGATCACATGAACAGGTGCAAAATGGTTCTCTTCATTCTTGGAATGGCAATGTGTAGTGCAGGGGAAAGATAGATCTGACGTGAATCAGACTGACTAATGGGGTTCCCCAGGGGTCTGCCCTATCTGCGAATTTGTTCAACATCTTCCTTCATCCACTGTGTATACTCAAAGACTTGGGTGTTTGCATTTATGCAGACGATATCCAATTCTTCATGATCAAGAACTCAGTGACCAAAAGTATCCAGCTGCTATGTTCATACCTCAAGACGATTACGCATTGGATATGAGCGAATCAGCTTAGTCTGACTATGGCTAAAAGATAAGCCATCATTTTATCTGGTACCATCCAAGTTAATGCCCCAGATTTTTTTCTAATAGATGATACTGAGATTGTGTTCAGCAAGAAAATTTTATCACTGGATGTTCTGATAGACCCATTGCTGAATATGATACTGCAAGTTGCCAATTTGATTAATACTGTCTTCTTCAAACTAAGACTTGTAAGAAGACTGAAAGATTATGTAACTGCTGATAATTTTCATCTAGTGGTTCAAAGTACTGTAATGCATTACTGTTGGGCTCGTCAAAATACATTCTACAATCACTACAAATACACTCAAAACACTGCAGCACGAGTTATTCTGAGCATGACCTTTCAGAACATATTTCGCCTGCTCTTGCTTCTTTGCATTGGTTGTCCATTTCTTACAGAGTGCAGTAGAAGATCTACTGTTAGTTCTTAAGGGGATAACCAACAAAATTTTGCCAGTGATCTCTATAAGATTACATCCACATCAGCCTTCCAAGTCCTTGAGGTCTGCCTTCTCTAGCCTGCTTGATATTCCCTCCTTTAAAACTATCTTTCTGGGCAAATGCAGGAATTCAGTTTTCTATATTGCTGGTCCCAGATTATGGAATTCATTGTCTCACCAGCTCTGAGCCCTGTGGAATTTAGGCAAATTAAAAAAGGCACTGAAAACTGTCCTTTTTCAGCAAACATTTAGGGTCCCCTCCTAAGAATAACTGTGAACCACTAGTACAATGCTGATGCAGAGTTAATTACGATGTACGTCTTCAGTACTGTTTTTAGTTGATTATGTTGTATGTCTTTAATACTGTGAATGTGTAGTGTCTCCCAATCAGGATTGTAGGTGTGCAGGCTACAAACCTTTTAAATAAATAAAATAAAATAAATAGCCAAAAACCTATACTTTCTAACTGGAAAATTCTTGAATGCTTAATATACACTTTGGGTGGCAATTTGTGTTACTATAACATAAATTTGAAAATTTGAACTGCCTGAGTGTGCCTAACTTGCACGCCAGCAATTACACTTGGTTTCAGCAGGCATACGTTTGGTGCCCATATGAGATTGGCATTTAAGCATAATTCTATGTAAGATGCACTGAATGGCAGTTAGAACACTAAACATCAGTGCTACACAGGTTCAAGACTTTCAAAAAGGGTTGGATGACCTTCATGGCGGGACGTTTACACAAGCCTCACTAACCTTGGTAGCTATAGGGATTATTACAAAACATGGTAAAGCAACCAAGGGGCAGGGCTTTTTTTTGAGGGGTTACTGAGTACCGGCACCTTTTCCATTGTCTGCTAAAATTGACTTACGGACCCCAAGTTTTAATGAAAGAGCTCAGGCTCTACACACCAATTCTACCTTGTCATAGATTTTTGACTGGTTGCAGGGGGCCTGGCTATTGTGGAGTAGGTCCCTCAGTGATCACCCCACCCCTGAAGGGTGGCCTGGCATTTGAGTACTGCCAAGGGGTCATAGGTGGACTGGTCTTGCAAGAAACAAAATTTAAAATGGGTGGCGGAAAGGGCTCCCTGCCGCATGGCCACAAGGTAAGAGTTCTCTTACCACATAGCCATGTTTGTCTGGGGACTTTTTACCCACTGCTGTAAAAAGAGCCCTGGCAAGAAGGAAAAACAGCCCCTGCCACTAGCACAGGGCCCTTTTTCCCACAGTTTGGTAAAAGGACCCCCTCAGTGATTTCTTTAGCTGTGTATATGAAAATCTAACAATTAAAAAAGCTATTGTTTTTTTTTTATGTGGCCCTCTCTGGGAAAGTGAACGGCAGCAGGCAAAAAAGCAAACAGGATGCGAGGAATTATTAGGAGAGGGATGCAAAATAAGACCAAAAATATTATAATGCCTCTGGATCACTCCATGGTGTGAAGCCAGTGCTGTGCTGGAGCAGGCTCTCACAGGCTCTCGAGAGCCGTTTGTTAAGTTTTTAAGAATTTTGGGAGCCGGTTCTCCATGGCTACTTTAACAAATGGATCCCAAAATGTGGGCTTGGGCCCCTCCTGAATTCTCTCTTACTTTGCTGGCGAGAGAGAGCCCCCTGTTAACAATTTACCAGCACACCCCTGTGCAGCGAACCTCACCTTGAGTATTGTGTTCAATTCTGGTCGCTGTATCTTAAAAAACATATAGCAGAATTAGAAAAGGTTCAAAGAAGAGCGACCAAACTGATAGAGGGGATGGAACTGCTCCCATATGAAGAAAGGCTAAATAGGTTAGAGCTCTTCAGCTTGGAAAAGAAACAGCTGAGGGGAGATATGATTGAGGTGTATAAAAATCCTGAGTGGTGTGGAATGGTTGGAGGTGAATCAATTTTTCACTGTTTTGAAAAAGTACAAAGACCAGGGGGCACTCAATGAAATTGCATGGACATACTTCTAAAACAAATAGGAGGAAATATTTTTTCACTCAAAGAATGGTTAAGCTCTGGAACTCATTGCCAGAGGATGTGGTAAAGGCGGTTAGCGTATCTGGGTTTGAAAAAGGTTTGGACACGTTCCTGGAAGAAAGTCCATAGTCTGTTATTGAGATGAACATGGGGGAAGAGACTGCTTGCCCTGGGATTGGTAACACTGAATGGTGCTACTAATTGGGTTTCTGCCAGGTACTTCTGACCTGGATTGGCCACTGCTGGAAGCAGGATACTGGGCTAGATGAACCATTGGTCTGACCCAGTATGGCTATTCTTATGTTCTTAAAGGTGCAAATCTAATCTAAAATGTTAAGAATTGCTGAACTGCAGTACTTGATCTCTGTAGTTTAATCCTGGGGAAATCAAATATAGATTAAAGAACAAGTGAATGCACTGTTCTATTTCAGGTTGGTTAATAAGCTCCTCAGTATAATAGGATCCAAGTTTATTAGTTTTTCTGTTGTGCTCATCAGGGCCAACTCAAGGGGTTGTGGCATCCTGAGTCAAACTTTGGTGCTTTTGAGTTCTGAGTCCCAGAGCCAGTGCCTCCTCTGGCTCATGCCTTAAGCCAGCCTTGTTACTTTCAGAATAAAATCAAGATATATTCTAAATAGTAAGTGTTTCTCCCTTCCTCCAAGATTGTAATAACATTCTGCAAAATTATTGAAAATAAATCATCCGTTTCTTTGGGTTTTGAGGCATAGACATTCTTCTGGCAGTCCAAGATGGAAATGTGGGAAAGTTACAGTCTCTGAAATGCTATGTGATGCTACGTCATCTGTCAGGCCTGTCCCTGTTTATAAATCTCTAGGTATCTCTTGCCAAGATAGCAACTAATATGAAATCCCATGTCCAAGAGATTTATTACATAGTACATTCTGGTTCACACCCGCTCAGTAACAGGAAGGACAATTTTCAAAGCCATTTCCATGGGTAAAGCTATGCTTTACCTACAGACAGCTAAAGTTACTATTGGGCATTACCACCATTAACGCCTCTTAGTAACCAGGTTGCATGGCAGGAAAAGGGTAAAATAACATTTATTAATTGCATTAGCCTGGGTTTTTGTGATAATTGGCCATCTCATTCATGGCTAAAGTTACACATATAGTTTAATTGACACAAATAATTTCACTTAGGCAAGCAATTTTACTTGCAAAAGGGGGAGGTATTCTTGGAGATGGGATTGCAGCAGGGTTTGGAAATACGTGCATACTTTTGATTTTTAAAACATGCACACATTATTGTATCTGCCCTTTACCATCCATGAATTTCCCAGGTAATTGTATATGAATATGTGCATATTTTTAAAAATATGACCCTAAAAGCAAACCCTTTCCCATCTCTACCCCCAGGAACACTTCCTCTCGGTTTGGGTAAAGTTACTCGTATACAGGCAGTGTTTATGTACCTTTATGCTCTTGCATGGGGCAATGGAGGGTTAAGTCACTTAACCCTCCATTGCCCCATGTAAGCCGCATTGAGCCTGCCATGAGTGGAAAAGTCTGGGGTACAAATGTAACAAAAAAAAAATTAAAAAAATTTTTAAAAGCACCTTTTTCCACCCATAAAGTACTACAGTATAATTTTGATTATCTGACGTAAAGGGGACCGAGCCATTGTCGGATAAGTCAAAAGTTAGATAATATGGAAAACAATGGTAACCCCCTTAAAAATGCACAGCAAGCTTACTTTATGCATAAAGAACAGGCAACGGGTATCTGCATTTAAAATACAGTATTGTTTATTAACACTAACCAGCATCCTGTGAAGCCGGAAAACAGGAAGAGAACTTGCACACTTCTAAACAGCAACACAATGACATCGCTGGGGGATTTGTCGGATGATCAGATAATCGAGACTGTACTGTAATTTAAAGTTGCCCTCAGAAGGTTCAGACATGTGCAAATACATTTTCCTTAGACAATTTTCAAAGTGAAAGTATACACACACTTCCACCTTGAAAACTTAGACAAAGTGAATGGGTGAAAATTACCCATGAACTTGGCAGGTACGTGGGCAGCTGGGAACAGCCCTCCATGGGAGTACTTTTATAAATCATTTTTACTACTTATCTGGAACTGCTTTTTATAGCGGATTCCCCAACCCCCAAAGGAGAGTTCCACGAAACGCAGCACAGGACTAGAGCACTGGGGGATGTGTTCACAATTTGGACCGCGTTCACAGTTTGGGATTTGCCAGCATGAAAACAGTTGGCTCTGTGGCTGCTCCAGATAAGCAGTCTTTCTATTTTAAGTTTTTAAGAATGAGTTGAAGAATATTTAGGAACCTTTAGTAATGTTTGAACATTTGAACACATGGGATTTTGTTAAAATTGCACTTTGTATATTCTCTAAAGGTGTACACATTAGGAGGTTGGAGTGATAATAAAAATTAGACTCATAGCCTATTTAACAGCTTTAATGATAAATTACAAGATTGTAATGATGGCTGGAGTTGCAGTTAAATGAGAGACCTCTTATCATAAAATTTTCTATTGAGTAACTGGGAGAAACCTTGACTGCTTGTGCAGGATATATATCTCCATTTCTGCAGGCAACAAGTCCACACTGCTCAAGGGCATCCCAGAAAGAAGATCACTTGTAACTTGAGACACTGAGGGCCCGATGCACAAAACTTACCGAGTCAGCAACGTACGTTTCCGACCAGTTCCAGTCGGTTCAGCGGACAATGCAGAAAGGTGCTCTGCAGGCTTTTTACCATTTGCAGCAGCAGCAGACAATGGGAAATGCATGCTAATATATTTAAATTAGCTGAATAGTATTTAAATGTGCATTCCAACAATGCACAGAAGCAGCCCCTACCTTTTACTAGGAAATTTTTACGGGAAGTCAGAAGCTATCGTTGCAAGTTATCCAGGCTGCCTGCTCCTGTTCTTCCTTCATAAAATGTCCATGTCTTGGCAGATTTTTCCATCCTTGGAGGTTGGCTTGCCTGGGTGCTGTAGGCAAGGGGAGTTTGTGTTGCTGGTACTGCCAGCTTTGTAGAGATGTGGAGTTGGGAGTGGCTGCCAAAACTGTAATTATATCTGCAGCTGAAGGCAACAGCAGAAAGAAACCCAACGTGGCCTGGAAGGTGCAGGGCTTTGGAGCCTAAGTGATAGTGTGCTGGGGAGGTGCTGGGAGAAAAAGGCAGTGGATTGAGAAATCTGTGTCCGATAAGATCTAGAAATCTGTGCCCAATAGAAAGTTTTTGAAAAAAAAAAAAAGCTACACACAGCTTTCATACACACAGCTTGTATGCATGTATGTATGAAAGCCGTGAAACGCTGTTTTGTCATGCTCATAGCAGCCACACTTAGCGATTGGCTGCTATGCACATGCCCTGGCGCTTTCCCTACCGAGCTGCACAGTAAACGTCCATGTAGTTGATTTGTATGCTTTTACTTTTGAGAATCGCCCGCTATTTCTACCTTGGTGATTTATACCAGGGTGGAAATAGCGGGCGTTTCTTTCCAGGATCCTTATGCATCAGGCCCTGAATCTGTCCATAGATCCCACCAATGAGTGACTGTACACAGAAAGATAAGGCCAAGGCCAAGGCCAAGGACAGCCTTTAAATGTAACCATCTTAAAACAGACATTCAAAAAGCAAATAAAATAGGAAACACGGGCTAATATGGAGCTCCGCAACACCACTGTGATGCTGTCATAGATTCTAGACTTAACTAGGGTAAAGGGATTTGAATTCACCTTACACTTTTCTCAGTGGTTTAAGATGAGTTATATTCAGGTACAGTAAGTATTGCGCTGTCCCCAGAATGCTTACCATGTTTGTTTCAAAAAGCCTATTTATGATTATTCACTCATTTGGCATATGTGGGCCTTAATAGGGTCCTGGTTAGGATGGCAAGATGTGGAGGGGCATTTTCAATATGACATCTAAATCCGATTTTGGATGTTTTGTTGAAATCATCCAAAGATCAGTGGTGAACATGGGGGCCCTTTTAGAAAGGCGTGGGTAGTGCACGCCAAATCGGCATTACCACCAGGGTAGCACATGCACCTAGCGGTAATTCTGAGTTTGGCACGCACCGAAAACCGTGGTAGAAAATATTTGTCTATTTTCTACCACAGGGGGCGTTTCCAGAGGAAATTGGTAGCGTGGCCACGTTGGCACACACTGTATGGTTACCGTGCAGGTAGGCTGACTCAATCCTCCTGTACCCCTAGGGCTGCCGTCCTTTGACGTACAAAGCCAGCAAACAGGTTAGCAAAATGGCGCTTAAACATTTTAAAGATACATATTCAGAAAAAAACGGATTCGTGCGTCATGACGTTCTTACATCATGGTCTCACAACATTCCGGCGTCTTCCAAACTTCTAAGACAACTAAACAGAACAAAACCAAAATGTAGAGAACGCAAGTCTCCAAAAAAGCAGTTTTCCAAAAGGTTTATTTTATTTTTTTATTTTGCTGAAAGATTTCTTCTGGCACTGATGCATGCATTTTGGTTGTTGTTCCAGGGTAGACGGTGAGGACCCTTGAGGAAGCACGAGCGAAACTGGTCCGTCGGGACCTCACTCCACAAGAGAGCAGTAACGGAGCAGCTAGCACAGCACAGATAAGTGGTTTTGATTTATGACATTGCCGAAGAAATTTGGGTTTCATATTGTTGAAGAGATTCCATGAGAGGTATTTGTGCCTATGATTACTTTTTCACTGTGGGCTCAGAGATTTTTTACAGATTTCCACAGTCTTTGTTAATATTTCCGGTTTAAGCAACCGAGTTGAGCCACAGTAGTATGAGGTTTTTCCTCTCATTTCAGCAAATACACAAGAAGTGGTCTGTTAATGTGTATATTTGATTTACAGTGTGTTTGGTTACATAACTGATTGAATAGTGAATGTGATCCATTGTGGTTACACTACTGTGCAGGTAGCATATGAGCCCTTAGCACTAAGTCAATGACTGGCGGTAAGGGCTCATGCTATAAATAGGTGCGTACTAGTTTTAATTTTTGCGCACATCCATTTCTCGGTCCATTTAAAAATGGACTTTTTCCCAGCCATGGTAAAAAGTGGTCAAGCGCATGTCCAAAAGGCATGCCCATACTACCACAGGCCACTTTTTACCAGGGGCGTAGCTGCTATGGGGCCACGAGGGGCCTGGGCCCCCGTAAATTTGGCCCTGGACCCCCCTGCTGGTGACCCTAGCAACCCCCCCTCCCGCCGCCAACCCGCCGCCTGCTACCTTTGCTGGTGGGGGAATCCAACCCCCACCAGCCGAAGTCTTCTTCCTTTGTTTGGTTTCTCAGTCTGACGTCCTGCACGTTGTACTTGCAGGACGTCAGACTGAGAAACCAAGCGAAGGAAGAAGACTTCGGCTGGCGGAGGTTGGGGTCCCCCGCCAGCAAAGGTAGGCGACGGCGGGCGGAGGGGTCGAGAGGGTCATTGGCATGGGGGCTCAAAGTTGTTGGAGGTGTCGGCGATGGCGGTGGGGATGTCGGCAATGGTGGCGGGGGGGGGGGGGGGGGGGGTTGGCAGTGGGGGAGGGAGCTAAAATGTGCCCCCTCACCTCGGCTCTGGACCCCCCCTACCGTTGAAGTCTGGCTACGCCCATGCTTTTTACCATGGCTTTGTAAAAGGACCCCATAGTGATTTTTGAACCAGAAAAATGACCATTTGCCACATGTTTTTGTGCTCAGTGAGTCTATCTTATTGGACCATTAAAAAAAAAAGTCCAAGGGAAAAACAAAACAAGCCATTGGGATGAATGGGGGGAGGGGGGGGACACAGCATTCTTAGTAGACTGGCTACATAGACATCCCAGCACAGCAGTGGGGCATCCTAGGGGGCATTGCAGTGAACTTCACATAAAAGCTCCCAGATACATACCTCATTGTTACCCCCCTTATATTGTATGGTGAGCTCTTCAAAACACACCAAAAACCTACTGTACCCAACTGTACACCACTACAATAGCCCTTATGCTTCCAGGTGTCACCTATATGTGGGTACAGTAGGTTTTTGGTTGGTCTTGGATGGCTCACAATTTCCACCACAAATGTAACGGGATATGGGCCTGGGTTCCCTTCTTTACAGTGCACTGTGTCGACCACTAGGCTACTCCAGGGACCTGCTTACTGCTTTAATAGTGTGGTCCATAACATCTGAAGCTGTCATAGAGGCTGATATGTACTGTTTCACATCTTTGGGTGGTGGGAGGGGGTCAGTGACCACTGGGGCAGTAAGGTGGGGGTCATGCCTTAAGCCCTCCTGTTGTCATTTAGGGCACCTTTTTGTGACTTAAGCATGATTGAAACAGGTCTAGACCAAAACATCTAACTTTTAGCCCAGGATGATTTTGCTTTATTCCATTATGGAAGAAAAAGACCAAGTTTTGGGAACACCGAAATCCCACCCCCTTGTGATTTGGACGCACTGCATATTAACTGCATAGAAAAACGTTCTAAAATGGGTTTTATAAATAGTTATTTGGATGTTTTGGCAAACAAAAAGTCCATCTGCTGCATTGTGCAGCTATTTGGATGGTTTTTCTCTTTCGAAAATGAGCCCCTATAGCTCTGATATTATTTTGACATGATTGTAGTTTTATGTTATTTATTTTAATTATATATGTGTTACAATTGTAATCCGCCATGAACTGTGAAATGAATGAAATATAAAATAAAATTTGAACTAAATAAATGAATAAATAAGTTTGTACTTGAGGTAATGATGGGTTAAGTGACTTACCCAAGATGGCAATGATCAATTAGGTGGATTGGAAGCTGCCGTCCCTTATTCTCAGCCCCCTGCTCTAACCATTAGGCTACCCTTCTAGTTAATGGTTAACTAACCTGTTCTTTTTGTTTGTATTGCTTACTCAATTTAATCTGTTGCAAATCAGAGAAAGCCTAAGTGCAGAGTCTGCATATACTTTCCCTTTCCCATGAGTACAAATGACTCACTGAATTTGCACCTGGCTTTATGTGCAGCTAATATTTCAATGGAGCATGCATATTACTCTCTTCCACCTCTTGGAAAGCTCCTCACCATCCAACTAAAAGGAAGTATGCTGTGGAGAGCCATGACTCCTTCAAATTGGATTAAGGATAGGCAATTTCAGACAGCCAATTTAACTGGGGAAAATAACTATTCTCCTAGCTAAATGGCTTTGAAAATTGCCTTACCGAAGATGCATTAAAACTGCTATTGTCAGTATTATTATTTCTATATGGATATTCTTTTCTGTTAGTTTTTCTGTATTTCTGTCATAGGCCTAATCTCCAGCAATTTGGTTTTAAAGTTCTGGCAAGCCCGAATTGTGAAAAAAGCACACTATAAATAGACCCTGGAAACATTATATTGTAAGGAATCTGTGTGCCTTAAGAAGCACAGGAGTTTGAACTGCTACTTACATAAACATTTTAAAGGTCAGGGAACGTTCAGCCAATTTACTGAGTTGAGTGACAGAACAATGTTTCATTCTGTGCAACAGTCTTCCCATGACTGTGGATATATCATGATAGCTCTGAAACCAAGAGCATATTGCATACTCTTTGCTGAATAATTAATTCATTAGATTTTTCTCTGAACTTTGTACTATGCAGCTTAAAATACATTAATGAAACATGCCATTGTTATATACATAAAAACTAGCATTCTGCACAAGGCTCTCAAGTACACTTTAGAGAAATTCTATAAAGGAAGTGCTAAAATGCATAGCATAAAAAAGTAACCCCCTATAGGTTTTCTTTGCTGTTTTCTCAGCAACCGCATGGAATTCCAACTTTAAATTTTACAACTTTATTTGTTGTTACTGTCTACAGATATGTGCCAAGTAGAATGGATTATCTTTAAACACAGTGAAGTTACAGACTTTTTAGCGTGACCACCCAGCAATTTTCACATGCTCAAAAATGTCTGCATTGTAAAACTGCAAATATCAAAACTCTTTGATATGTATCAACTCCAAGTACTAATATATAACAAACCCTTGGGAGTATGATCAATACTGGGAGGGCAAAGCCTCAGATTCCATATCTCCATCCTTTAAATTACTTTAGAACGGCGGTATGTATTATCGGCACCAAAAGTAAGGGAGCTATGCACCTGGGATCAATTTTTGAAGTCCACTGCAATGCCCCCTAGGGTGCCCGGTTGGTGTCCTGGCATGTGAGGGGCGCAGTGCACTACAAATGCTGGCTCCTCCCATGACCAAATGCCTTGGATTTAGTTGTTTTTGAGATGGGCGTCCTCGGTTTCCATTATCAGTGAAAACCGAGGTTGCCCGTCTCTAAGGCCGACCATTTCAACATTTAGGTCAACCATCTCTAAGGTCGACCTAAATGTTGAGATTTGGGCGTCCCCGACCGTATTATCGAAACGAAAGATGGACACCTATCTTGTTTCGATAATACGGGATGCCCCGCCCATTCACGGGGACGTCCTCAGAGATGGGCGTCCTTAGAGATGGTTGTCCCCGTTCAATTATGCCCCGCCACGTTTTTCTTCTCTTAGGGGCCCTTTTACTAAGCTGTGATAGGGCTACTGCATGGGTAGTGCGTGCCAAATTGACCCTACCGCCAAGGTAGTGCGGGCGCCTGTCGGTACTTCCGAAGTTGGCTTGTGCAGTTTCCCACAGTAGAAACTGCATGAGCAGGGGATATTTCCAGTGGTTATTTCAGCGCAGTCACATTGCCACATTGCCTGAGCTCTTACCACCAAGTAAATAGGTGGCTGTAAGGGCTCAGGCAGTATATAGCCGCATGCTACTTTTAATATTAGCACACGGCCATTTACTGCCCTATTTTTAAAAATGTCTTTTTACCCACTGCATTAAAAAAATGGCCCAGTATGCGCCAATTTCATGTGCCCATACTAGCGCAAGCTACATTTTACTGCAGCTTAGTTAAAGGGCCCCATAGACTTGCCTCTCATAAAAGCAGTAATTAGGATCAGTGCAGACACTGAGGCTCTAATGAATGAGAGAAAGGGCTCAAGCTGAGGATGTGAAAGCCTCCAAATGAATGTGACACACTCTTAATGACTGAAATGTGGCATCTCTGTATGAGTAACAGGGGCGGACTGACCATTCGGGCAACCGGGCAGTGCCCGAGGCTATAGGGGGCCCAGAGGCTCTGCCTGGATACCTGGCGCGCTGCTGGTGATCTAGTGGCATCAGCGGGGGGGGGGGGGGGGGATCATGTTCTTTCCTGTCTGGCCTGCTGGGCTGCCACTATTCCCCCCCTCCCCCCACCTGGCACCACCGTATTTTAAAAATGGCAGCTGAGACTCCCCGCTGAAGTCTCGCAAGACTGTTGAGACCCGCAAGACTACCTCAGGAAGTCTCGCCACCATTTTGAAAACACAGCAGTGCCGGCAGGTGGGGGAATAGCGGCAATGCAGTAGGCAGGAAAGAACATGCCCCCCTCAAAGAGGCTACTAGACTACCAGGACCGCTCAGGTAGGACCAGGGCAGCGAAGGCATTGGCTGCAACGGCAGGGGGGTGTCGGGCAGCAGCCAGGTGGGGGGCCTAGACCACTCTCAGTCCACCCCTGATGAGTAAATACTCCCCATTGCATAAAATAAGGCCTGTGGTAAAGTTCTTTAATGATTAGCACACATTAAGACTGTAGAGCACTTTAGTAAATATAGGGGCCCTTTTATTAAGCCGCGTAAGTGTATACGCGCGCCCAATGTGTGCCAAAATGGAGTTACCGCACGACTACCACATGTCTCTTGTGATAATTTCATTTTTGGTGCGCATCCAATATGCGCGTCTGAAAAATATTTTTTCTTTTTGGGTGCGCATAACGGGCGTGCATCAAGTGGCATTTGATGCACGTAGGTCATTACTGCCTGGATTCTTTACCGCTAGGTCAATGGCTAGCAGTAAGGTCTCAGACCCAAAATGGACGCGCGTCAATTTTTATTTTGCTGCACATCCATTTTTGACAAAAAAATTTTTAAAGGCCTTTTTTACAGGCGCGCCTACACTACTGCAAGCCATTTTTCAGTGCACCTTTGTAAAAGGACCACTTAGCCACTAAGAACTCGAGAAACAAGTCACATATTTTTATTTTTGGTTCAGTTATGGAAACCTGAAATCATAGGCTATTTTTTCTATGTTCCAATTCATGTTATTTTATTTTGTTCCCTTTCATCTCAAGGAAGCATCATGCAGTACAATTTGGCAGCACTGAGTAACAGAACTGGAATCAATGGATCATTTGTTATCATAAACCATGAAACTAAAGACTGAGTGAAGGGCAAAAGAAATCAAATCACCAGGTCATCACAGACATTTAAAAACATATGTAAGTGTTTTCTTTTTCGTGACAGTTGGATGACATGAGGTACATTCCAGTACTTCCCAGATTTTGGGATGTTAAGAGATAAAGAAAGTACAAAATGGTAGGCAGTAGAAGTGTAACAGTGCCTTTCTCTTCCTCTCTCCTCTTGGTGGATCCATGGTTACAGCCAGTGCATCTTTTCTAGCAAAAAAGGTGCCGGTACTCAAATGCTAGGCCACCCTTCAAGGGTGGGGTGATCACTGAGGGATCCACCCCACAATAGCCAGGCCCCCTGCAACCAGTCACAGAACCTATGAAAAGGCAGAATTGATGTGTAGAGCCTGAGCTCTTTCACAAAAACTTGGGGTCCATGGGTCAATTTTAGCAGACAATGGAAAAGGTGCCGGTACTCAGTACCCCCACAAAAAAGCCCTGGTTACAGCATACTTAGATTAGGGGAAAGGATTCTGGATTTAGCTCACATCTTTTCTAGTAGCTCCTCAAGGCAAATTATATTCAGGTACAATAGGTATTTTCCTGTTCCCAGAGCTCACTACCAGGAATCTTCCAATTCCATAACATTAGCACTACAGAGCAGATAGGTTAATAATTTAAACATAGGGGCCCATGAACTAATTTCCTGCTAAAGGCTTTTTAGTGTATAGTTGCTAAAAATTTGAGTGTGCATTCTAAAACAACACATAGGGCCCTGTTTACAAAGGCGCACTAGCGTTCTTAGTGCATGCTAAAAATTAGCACGCGCTAACCGTGTAGATACCCATAGCAGGGGTGTAGCCAAACCTCGGCAGGAGGGGAGCCAGAGCCCGAGGTGGGGGCACTGTTTAGCCACCTCCCCCCACTGCCGCCCCCCCTCGCTGCCGCCCCCCCCGCCACTTTGGACCCTTCCCCCTGCCACCGCCACAACTGCAAACCCCCCGCCACTTTGGACCGCCACTGCAACCACAACCCCCCCCCCCCCCGCCGCCCACCCCCTGCCCCGCTGCCGCATCAGGTACCTTGTTTGCTGGTGGGGGTCCCCAATCCCTGCCGGCCGAAGAGTCTTCTTCAGCGCCGGTCGACTCCACTGCCTTCGTTGTGGGATCATCTGTTTCTGACACCTTAAGTCCTGCACGGGGCTACATGCATGGTGCAGGACGTAAGGCGTCAGAAACAGATGATCCCACAACGAAGGCGCCGGAGTTGACCAGCGCTGAAGAAAACTCTTCGGCACGCGGGGTTTGGGGACCCCTGCCAGCAAACAAGGTACCTGATGCGGTGGCGGGGCGGGCGGCGATGGCAGGAGGGTCAAATGTAGAGGGGGCCAGGGCGTAATCTGTGGGGGCCCATGCCCCCGTGGCCCCACATAAATACACCCCTGACCCATAGCAATATTATGGGCATCTACATGGTTCTATAGGCCCAATATTCAACACATCATGTTCTATAGGCCCAATATTCAAAATCGTTTAAACAGCCAGGAGAGGCTCCTGGCTATTTATATTGTCAGTCCGGGGCTAATTGGGAATTTTCAGCTGCACTTAACCAGAGAGTGATGCTGAAAATGTTCAGATAGCACCCAAGCAGAAACTGGCTATTTTGAAAAGCATTCCGGGGACAGAGTCAGCACTGAGGGGCTCTTTTACTAAGCTGCATAGGCGCCTAAACGCGCCCAGCTTTTGACAATTTGGAATTACCGCCCGGCTACCATGGCGCTAACCGGGTGATAAAAGGCATTCTATGTGCATAGGCCATTACCACCCAGTTAACACGTGAGACCTTACCGCTAAGTCAATGGGTAGCAGTAAGGTCTCAGACCCAAAATGGTCCCGCGCCAATTTTCATTTTGCCGCACGTCCATTTTCGGTGAATGTCTATAAAAAGGCATTTTTTACAGATGCACTGAAAAGTGGATCTGCACGCATGCAAAACACACGCCTACACTAGCGTAGGCCATTTTTCAGCACACCTTAGTAAAAGGACCCCTTGGCTGGTTAAGTGCCAGTTTTCAGCACTTCACTGGCTAAGATAACTGCATAAATAGGACTGCATAAAACGCAGCCCTATCTTCATGTGGTTCTTCATAGCCGGTTAAGTGCTGAATATCGCACTTAACTGACTCTGTTTTCTCTGGCTCTGTATACCCAGAAATTCAAGGCCAGTGCTCAGACATAGCCCAGTCTTAAATTTCCGGATATAAAGCCAGCAGCAGTCAGCAAAATGCTGAATGCTGCTAGCTGAATACCAGGCCCTATGTTTCTTTATGTACATTTTTAGTGAATGACAGTGGCACTAAGGAGCCTGCATACTAAAACGCAAAAAGAGGGGAAATTAGCCTCTCCCACTTTCCGTCGCTTCACCCCTGTCATCTACCCCTCCTGTTATTTTCTGTTTCTGGGCCATCATTGTCCTGTTTTGTATACTGATTTATTGTAAGCCACATTGCGCCTGCTCATGTGAGTAAATGTGGGGTAGAAATGTACTAAAATAAATAAATAAATAAATAAATTATCAACGTGGGCTACCGTTAAGACAGGTTATTTTATTGTTAACCCAGTTATTAGTAACTAGGTCTCATTGCATAAAATAGGACATGTGCTAAAATAACATGTCTTAATGGTAATCCATGTTGGTAACTATGCCTCTATATAGCATGCAAATTTAGCACATGCTGTTACCATAGAAGCAGGGTAACTCTTAACCAAGCTGTGCACAATAGCTAATTCACATGCCTGTTGCATGCCTTTTTATGAGGCAAGAAATGGGTGGGTTACAGACAGAGTAGACATGGGCTGCAAACTGCCATCAACCCCCCCCCCCCCCCCAATATTCAGTGCTATTTAACCTGTCAGCAATAGCTGCTGACCACTTAATTAGCGTTTAACCGGTTGTGAATATTCAGTAGGAGATAATCGGTTATCTTTAACTGCTAGGAACTTAACTGGTAAGCACTGAAAATTGGCTTAACTAGTTAAGTTCTGGGGGCAAAAAATGAAACCAGAAATTCAATGATGATTGCCAGATATGGCGTAGCATTGAATTTCCAGGTTCAGCGCCGGCAGCTGGTTTTAACCGTGCTGCCCACCATCAGCTTAATATCGACCCCATGGTACTTTACAGCATGCTATTAGATCTTTGTAAGATCCAATGTTATAGGAAATGTAAGAAATATTTAAAAGCTTGTTTTTATAGGATATATTTTTAGGGCAAGACTAAAATGCACCATTTTAAGTTTAGATTTTATTAAAGGTTATTCATGTGTATTTTAGATTGTTAAAATTGTAATTTGCTTTGGGCTGTTTTTTGATGAAATGATTAATTAACTAATGTAAAGTAAAATTAATTCCCTCCCTCTCCCCAGCTATTTTATTATGATTATTATTATTGTGACCACTTTGGTGAAAGGTAGTTTATCAAATCAATAAAGTAAAGTAAATCATAGGTGCAGTTATTGTGAATGTATGTATGTAATTACTTACATTCACAATAACTGCAAACACACAGCACGGCCAGTATAGCTGCCAAACATCCCCCCCCCCCCCCCCCCCCCGACATCTCTCCAGCTCTTACTGAGAATCCATGGTGTCTAATGGGGAGCAGAAGCAATCCTGCTTCAACAGCACCCAAGGAACACATTACTACTTCTGACCCTTAGCAGTAGTTTTGTAGCACTACCACCAGGTTTTAAGCTGCCAAATAAGGGGCACATGCCAGAGGATGATGGAAGGGTGGGAAAACTTTTAATAGGATGTTGGGGGATTTGGGGTGGGGTCCAAGGGGTGGGGGATTCTGTAATATGTGTCAATGAGGGGATCCAGGGAATGGGGGGATGTTGTTGCTGCACCATCCATGTTGTGTACATCTAATAGTATGGCTAAAACCAGGGGCCAAGCAATCTGCCACCTGAGGCAGGGATGAGATGGCGCTCCAGCCCCCTGTTCACCTAGTCCAACATCTTTCCACTCTCTCTCTCTCTCTCTCTCTCTCTCTCTCTCTCTCTCTCTCTGCCAACTCCCTCCCCCTCTCCCTGTTGTCTGGCATCTACCCACCTTCCTTCCTCAACTTCCCTCATCAAGCCTACTTTCTTTTTTTGTTGTTTTTAAAAGATGACAGCGGCAGCAATCCCTATACACTGCCCTGCCACCGGCACCAATCTCCTCTGTAATGCTGTAGCCCACCTCTGAGGAAACAGGAAGTTACATCAGAGAGGTGGGCCGCAGTACAGAGGAGAAGCCAGTGCTGGCGGCAGGGCAGCATATAGGATCGCTGCCACTGCCGATTTTTGAAAAACAAAAAAAGAAGGTAGGCTCAGGGAAGGGAGTTGAGGATGGAAGGAGAGAGATGCCACTTCATAAAGAGTGCCACCTGAGGTTCTCATCTCAGTGGGCCTAATGGTAGGGTCGCCACTGGCTAAAACCATGCAATTGTCAATTCAGTTAACATCAGTACTACTACTACTACTTATCATTTCTAAAGCGTTACTAGACGTACGCAGCGCTGTACACTTGAACATGAAGAGACAGTCCCTGCTGGACAGAGCTTACAATCTAATTAGGACAGACAGACAGAACAAACAAGAGATAAGGGAATATTAAAGTGAGGATGATAAAATAAGGGTTAGGAGTTAAAAGCAGCATCAAAAAGGTGGGCTTTTAGCTTAGATTTGAAGATGGCCAGAGATGGGGCTTGACATACAGGCTCAGGAAGTCTATTCCAGGCATATGATGCAACAAGATAAAAGGAACAGAGTCTGGAGTTAGCAGTGGAGGAGAAGGGTGCAGATATCTGTCCTGTCCAGTAACTGCTCGAGCAGGTGCTGACCCCACCTCCACTCAGGCTTTGCAATTACGGTGCATTCATTTTTGCACATAACATGCAGGAAGTGCAAAAATTTCCACAGTTTAGTAAACAGGTCCCTAAGTGTAGTTCTTACTTGGATTAATCTACGGTATGCTGTGCTCCTATGATGCCTTATGTACTAATAATTCATGACTAAGACAGAGTGAGAGACTTCATGAAAAATACAAATGCTGTATGAATCATTTCAAATGATGAAGAGAAATAAGTATCATGCTTAGATTTTGTGTTTAAATTGGAAGCTTTTTTAGAGCCTTGCTTAAAGTTCTAGTTACTGTGAGTTTAGGAAAATTGATGCATTACATTTTCCAAAGAGGAATAAACTGTTGAAATTACTGAAGTATAATCTGTATAATATCCTGTTGCCCTTTCATAAAGAAATGATTCATTCAACATCACATCAGGGAGCGAGGAGGCATTTCTTTTTGCAAGTGTACTATGATAGCAGTAATGATACTGACTGCACTGAGTTATACGGACCTGTTTACTAAAGTGTTTTAAAATTTTGCACTTACTGCATGTTAACAGTCTCAGTTAAATTGCAGTAAGTGCAAAGGCTGTGTGGCAATTGTTGAGAGCATGTCCAGCATATCCCTTGCAGTTTCCACACAAATGAGAGGCAATGATCAGCAAACAGCAAAGCAGCACAGCACAGAGCAAACCAATCAGTATAGGAGTTTGTACTTTATTGGTACAGCTAACCGACGTGGCCACGTTTCACCCTAAGGCTGCGTTAGGGGTTAGAGCTACAATACAAGCAATAAAATATATTTCAGAAAATATAAATCATATAAATAATTTAAAACAATCATAAAGCATCCATATAGCCTTACTCAAATGCATTAAAAACAATTCAAAATGTAACAGACAACTAATAGTGATGAATTCCAAATAAAATATTAAAGCATGTAATATACTGAAAAACAAGCAAAATAAACATAAAAAGGTGTTCAAACAGTGTGTAGCCAGTAAATGAATAACAGTGAGTGTGATAATTATACTTTTCACTATAGCAAGCAAGGCAGCAATATTGTGTTCATAAGAGTGAGTCAATCCAGAGAGCCATAAGGAACACCAGACACATGCCCAATAGAGGATAAAGCAAAACTTTCCCCTAAAAGCTGATTACATTCCAGAAAGAGGCAAAGAACACTAGCAGTGGTGAGAAAACTTCAAAACACTGTGAAAAGAGAAAGTAGCACAAAGAGTGAAATGAAAATCCCAAGGCACCAGGAGAAGATGAAAGCAGCATCAATATTGGCATGAAGACCCCTAGGCATTGGGGGAGGGGTAAGCACCAATACAAGAATGTAGATCTGAAATCTTCTTGGGAAGAGGTAGCAAACAAGCACCACCAGGGTTATAATAGACTAAGGGGTCATTTACTAAGGTGTGCTGAAAAATGTGCTACGCTAGTGTAGGCATGTGTTTTAGGCGCTGCAGATCCATTTTTCTGGACACCTGTAGAAAAGGCCTCTTTTTTATTTTTGCCAAAAATGGCACGCATCCATTTTGTGTCTGAAACCTTACCACCACCCATTGACTTAGTGGTAAGGTCTCACGTGGTAACTTTGCAGTGTCTACGCGAGTAGAATGATGATTACCACCCGGTTTCTGCCATGCGCAGGAAAATAAAAATTATTTCTGGCATGCATAGTGGACGCATGTAAAAAATGAAATTACCACCTAGCCTACGCTGTAGCTGGGTGATAACTCTAAATTGATGCACATAGGATGCACGTACACGCCTTCGCGGCTTAGTAAAAGGGCCCCTATGGGTTTTGTGGGAAAATGAACTCATCGTAAGTGATGAAAAACATAAGCATTGCCATAATGGCTTATGGACTTTTAGAAAATTAGCCAAACCTTTTCTAGACCCTGCTAAGCTAACTACTGTTACCATATTCTCTGGCAATGAATTCCAGTGTCTAATTACACATTGAGTGAATAAATATTTCTCCGGTTTGTTTTAAATTTACTACTTAGTAGCTTCATTATGTGCTCCCTAGTCCTAGTATTTTTAGAACGAGTAAACAAGCAATTCACATCTACCTGTTCCATTCCATTCAGTATTTTATAGACCTCTTTCATATATCTCCCCTCAACCATCTCTTCAAGCTGAAGAGCCCTAGCTGTTTTAGCCTTTCCTCAAAAGAAAGTCGCCCCATCCTCTTTACATTTTCGCCATCCTTCTCTGTACCTTTTCTAATTCCTCTATATATTTTTTTGAGATACGATGACTAGAATTTGATAAAACTAAACCAAGAACCCCTTACCCCCTTCTTTTCTTACCTTCATGTCTTCTCTCCATCATGTCCTTATATGGATTAGGAATTGGTCACTGGACAGAAAACAGAGGGTAGGGTTAAATGGCCATTTTTTTTCAATGGAGGAGGGTGAATAGCGGAGTGCCGCAGGGACCTGTACTGGGACCGGTTCTATTTAACATACCTATAAATGATCTGGGAATCAGAATGATGAGTGAGGTGATTAAATTTGCAGATGACACAAAACTATTTTCTCAAAACGACTGTGGATTGTGAACAATTGTAGAAAGACCTTAAGAAACTGGAAGACTGGGCATCTAAATGCAGTGGCGTAGCAAGGGTGGCTGCTACCCGGGGCGGTTTGCCGTTGCACCCCCCCCCAGGTGCAGCACGATGACCCCCCTCCCCCGGAGTGCATTTTAACGTTGGGAGGCTCCACGCCCCTTCTCCCATCTGAGTCTCCTCCCCCCCCCCCGGACCCAGTGCCTACCCTCAGCTTCGTCCAAGGTCCTCTTCTTCCTGCCAGCTCCCGCACCCTACTACCTTTACAAAGAAATTTCAGAAGCTGAGGCACAGCGCCTCGCGTCTGCATGTAAAAGAAGTGTGGATCGTCTCTTCGGGCCTTCCCTCACTCTGCCTGTCCCGCCCTCCGCTGACGCAACTTCCTATTTCCGCAAGGGTGGGACAGACAAAGTGAGGGAAGGCCCGAAGAGATGATCCACACTTCTTTTACATGCAGACGCGAGGCGCTGCGCCTCGGCTTCTGAGATTTCTTTGTAAAGGTAGTAGGGTGTGGGAGCTGGCAGGAAGAAGAGGACTTTGGGAGCACCCCCCTTGAGTTGACACCCGGGGCGGACTGCCCCCACCGCCCCGCCCTTGCTACGCCACTGTCTAAATGGCAGTTGAAATTTAATGTGGACAAATACAAAGTGATGCACATTAGGAAGAATAATCCAAATCATAGTTACGTGATGCTGGGGTCCACCTTAGGAGTCAGCACTCAAGAAAAAGGTCTAGGTGTCATTTTAAACAATATGCTGAAATTTTCTGCCCAGTGTGCAGAGGCAGCCAAAAATGCAAACAGGATGTTAGGAATTATTAGGAAAGGGATGGTAAATAAGGCAAAGAATATTAAAATGCCTCTGAAATCTCTCTATGGTGCAACCTCACCTTGAGTTCAATTCTGGTTGCCGTATCTAAAAAAAGATATAGCGAAATTAGATAAGGGTCAAAGAAGAGCAACCAAAATGATAAAGGGGATGGAACTCCTCCCATATGAGGAATTAAAGAGGATAGGGCTCTTCAGCTTGAAAAAGAGATGGCTGAGGGGGGATATGATTGAGGTCTAGAAAATCCTGACTGGAGTAGAACGGGTAAAAGTGAATTGATTTTGCACTCTTTCAAAAACTACAAAGCCCAGGGGACATTCAATGAAACGACATGGAAATACATTTAAAACAAATAGGAGGACATATTTTTTTCACTCAAAGAATTGTTAAGCTCTTGAACTCATTGCCGGAGGATGTGGTAACAGCGGTTAGCGCATCTGGGTTTAAAAAAAGTTTGGACAATTTTCCTGGAGAAAAAGTCCACAGTCTCTTATTGAGATGGACATCTTCAGGGGAATGATTAACTATGATGGAAACCGCTTGTCTCACTCCTCCAAGCTGGTAGACGCCGATGCATGCGCCGGCTTGGAGGAGGCAGACAAGCAGTCTCCACCATAGTTAATTGTTCCCCTGAAGACAATAGCAAAACATGCGAGCATGTAGGGAACGTGAGAAATAGGGGAGAATAATCACTGTTCTGTGCTCTATATAATTCACCACACAGAACTGGGAGCACATTGAGAATTGCAGTCTGAGGACTACAACCCATCGATTGGCACCATAATAAGAACGGTGGCTACATCCTTCTGCAGATAAGTTGAATATTTAGAGAATATTATACAATATGACAAACTTTAATATAATTTGCTAGAATAAGATTTTGATAGAAACAACAGCAACTGGTAGGCAGGCAGGAGCTAGCCATCAGTTGACGGATATGCACCCAGATTCTGAGCACTATCATATATATAAACAAATTTGATAAATAAAATTGGTTTCTGTAATTTACATTTACACACTATCCCCTGGATTCTGCATATGATGCTCAAAACTGAGCATGCAAATTTGGGTATATGCCCAATTTGCATGCCTAGTTTGAGTAATGAACCAATAAGTGCCAATAATCGGTACTAACAATCAATTATTGGTGTTAATTAGCAACAGTGTGGATTTGCGCGTGTATCTTGCTGTAAAGATGCACATGTAAATCTTTTAGCATGCAACTGAAAAGGGTGTGTGGCCATGGGCGGGGCATGGGCAGGTCAGGTGCGTTCACTAAAGATGCATGCAGTATTATAGAATTTGGGGGATCCTTGCCTAATTTATGAACAAGGATTTACACCAGGGTTCAGTTGGTATAAATCCTTGTGCCCAAAGTTGGGTGTGTATCTGTGTCAACTTGGAGCACCATTTATAGAATAGCACTTAGCGCACATTTTTGGCACCCAAATTTGGGTAAAAGGAAAAGTGAAGGTGAACACAAGTATAAGTATTTCCTTTCACTTGATTCACCTGGAAGAGGGTTTCTTGCTCTTTCTTCCCTTTCTGTTTTTCTCACCAAATTTGGGTGCCAATTATTGGACAGAAAACAGAGGGTAGGGTTCAGTGGAGTGCCACAGGGATCTGTACTGGGACCAGTACTATTTAACATATTTATAAATGATATGGAAATCAGAACAAGTGAGGTGATCAAATTTGGAAATGATACAAAACTATTCAAGGTTGTTAAAACACGTGCTGACTGTGAAATATTGCAGGAAGACCTTAGGAAATTAGAAGACTAAGCATCCAAATGGCAGATAAAATTTAATGTGGACAAATGCAAGGTGATGCACATTGGAAAGAATAATCCGAATCACAGTTACCTGATGCTAGGGTCCACCTTGGGGGTCAGCGCTCAAGAAAATGATCTGGGTGTCGTTGTAGATAATACGCTGAAATCGTCTGCTCAGTGTGTGGTAGCGGTCAAAAAATCAAACAAGATGCTAGGAATTATCAGGAAAGGGATGGTGAAAAAGACTGAAAATACTATAATGCCTTTGTATCACTGCATGGTGCATCTGCACCTTCAGTATTGCGTTCAGTTCTGGTCGCCATATCTCAAAAAAGATATAGTGGAATTAGAAAAGTTTCAAAGAAGAGCAACCAAAATGATAAAGGGAAAGGGAAATGATATACTGCCTTTCTGAGGGTTTTTTTTTTTTTTTTTGCAACTACATTCAAAGCGGTTTATATGTATTCAGGTACTTATTTTGTACCGGGGCAATGGAGGATTAAGTGACTTGCCCAGAGTTACAAGGAGCTGTAGTGGGAATTGAACTCAGTTCCCCAGGATCAAAGTCCACTGCACTAACTACTAGGCTACTCCTCTGTATGAACGTCTCTTGTATGAGGAAAGGCTAAAAAGGTTAGGGCCCTTCAGCTTGGAAAAGAGACAGATGAGGGGAGATATGATTGAGGTTTTCAAAATCCTGAGTGGTGTAGAATGAGTAGAAGTAAATTTTTTTACTAATTCCAAAAGTACAAAGACTAGGGGACACTCAAGGAAGTTACATGGAAATAATTTTAAAACTTGCCGGAGGATGTGGTAACAGCGGTTAGTGTATCTGGGTTTAAAAAAGGTTTGGACAAATTCCTGGAGAAAAAGTCCATAGTATGCTATTGAGACAGACATGGGAAGCAACTGCTTGCCCTGGAATTTGTGGTACGGAGAGATGCTACGATTTGGGTTTCTGCCATGTACTTGTGACCTGGCTTGGACACTGTTAGGAAAACAGGATACTGAGCTAGGTGGACCATTGGTCTGACCCAGTATGACTACTCTTATGTTCTTATGTACTGAATTTAGTCCTATATCATGTAAGCTGTGATGGAATAGTGTTTACATACCTGCTCCAGCCTGTTCCAGCTCGTTCCAGCTCTCCAGTTCCCTGCTTGTTCCAGTCCGCCTTATCCAGCTTCCCACCTGCTTGTTCCAGTCTATCGGCTCCTGTGTGTTCCAGTCCTCCTGATCCCAGGCAAGCAGTCCGCTGATCCAGCTTCTCGCTGCTTGCTCCAGACCATCGGCGCCAACGTGTTCCAGCTTGTTCCAGTCCGCTTGATCAAGTTTTCCCCCTGCTTGTTCCAGTCTATCGGCACCAGTGGGTTCCAGTCCGCCTGATCCAGTTTTCCCCCTGCTTGTTCCAGTCTATCGGCTCCACTGTGTTCCAGTCCACCTGATCCAGCTTCTCCCTGTTTGCTCCAGTCCACTGGCTCCAGCATGTTCCAGCTCGTTCCAGTCCGCCTGATCCAGCTTCTCCCTATTTGCTCCAGTCCACTGGCTCCAGCATGATCCAGCTCGTTCCAGTGCTCCTGATCCACCTTGTTCCAGTCCGCCGTTCCAGCCTTCCCCCTGCCTGTTCCAGTCCATCGGCTCCAGTGTGTCCCGGTCCGCCTGATCCAGCTTCTCCCTGCTTGCTCCAGTCAATCCGCTCCAGCGTGTTCAAGCTTGTTCCAGTCCTCCTGATCCCAGTTTGTTCCAGTTCGCCTGACCCAGCTTCCCCCGCTTGTTCCAGTCCATCGGCTCCAGCGTGTTCCAGCCCGCCTGATCCAGCCAGCGTGTTCCAGCTCGTTCCAGTTCTCCTGAGCCCAGCTTGTTCCAGCCCGCCTGATCCTTCCAGTCTATCGGCTCCAGTGTGTTCCAGTCCGCCTGATTCAGCTTCTTCCGGCTTGCCCCAGTCCACCGGATCCAGCGTGTCCAGCTAGTACCAGCCGCCGATCCAGCCTTCCCCCTGCTGTCCATCGGCTCCAGTGTGTTCCAGCCTGCCTGACCCAGCCTCTCCTTACTTACTCCGATTCTTCTGCTCCAGCGTGTTCCAGCTCGTTCCAGTCTTCCTGATCCCAGCTTGTCCGTCTGCTCATCCTGACACAGTTCATCTGTTCCTGCTTGTTCCAGCTTGTCCATCTGTTCCTGCCTGTTCCGGCTTGTTCCTGCTTGCTTCAGCTTGTTCCGGCTTGCTCCAATCCATCTGCCTGTTAACAAATCGAGTAACCTGCCTGCCTGCTTGCGAGCCTCTCAGCCATTGACTTACCTACCTGCCTGCTAGCTTATCAGCCATTGACTTACCTAATCGCCAACCCAAAACCTAGCTTCAAGCCCTATCTATCTGCTTAACACCTCAGTCACTATATAGTCACCTGTTACACCTCAGTCACCACCTATGGCCCCTGTCCATGTTCTCTTCCTTGCCCTGTCCCTTCCTAATCTTCTTTCCCCCCCACTCCCACTGTCTACCATTAGAACTACCCGCTGCCCTCCCACCCTGCCCACCACCGCAATACCCTATTCACCTCCATCCCTCACCTCACCATCCCTCTTGTCCCCCTCCTCCTTCCTAGCTCTCAACCTTCGGCACTTCCTTCCTGCCATTAACCTTCCTGCCTTTCCTACTAAGTACACCCCGTCTTCGTCGCCTTCGTCGCCCGACCTCCCCCACCCTCCTCCGCACTCTCTTGCTCCTCCTCCTGCTATCCACTGGAGATATTAACCCTTATCCAGGTCCCCCTCACCTGTCCCCGTCCTATCCCTGTGAATGATCCTGGGATGTCTCCAATCTCGTCTCTATTCCTCTCCTTCCCCCCTCCTCCCTCCCCTTCTCATGTGCCTTGTGGAATGCCCACTCAGTCTGCAACAAACTGTCTCTCACCCACGATCTCTTTATCTCTCGCTCCCTTCAACTGCTCGCCCTAACCGAAACCTGGATCTCCCCGGAAGACTCTGCCTCAGTTGCAGCCCTCTGCCATGGAGGCTATCTCTTCTCCCACACGCCCCGCCCAGTTGGCCGCGGCGGAGGCATTGGGCTACTACTCTCACCCTCCTGTAGTTTCCAACCCCTCCACCTTCCGCAGTCTCACTACTTCTCATCCTTTGAAGCCCATTCCATCCGGCTATTCTACCAGCTACCACTCAGAGTGGCAGTCATTTACCGCCCCCCTGATAAATCCTTCCCTTCCTTCCTTACCGACTTTGATGCTTGGCTCTCTGTCTTTCTTGACCCCTCATCTCCGTCCCTCATTCTCGGAGACTTTAACGTACATGCTGATGACCTATCCGACCCCCATGCTTCTAAGTTCCTCACCCTAACATCCTCCTTCAACCTCCAGCTGTGCTCCACCACCCCTACTCACCGTGACAGCCATTGTCTTGATCTCGTCCTCTCCTCCTCCGGCTCACCCTCCAATTTCCACGTCTCAGCTCTTCCTCTCTCCGACCATCACCTGATCACATTCACACTTCTTCACCCCCCCCCCCCTCCACCACGTCCAACTTTAACCACCACCTCCAGGAACCTCCAGGCTATTGACCCCTCCACCTTATCATCTACTATCTCTAATCTCCTCCCCTCCATCACGTCCTCCGCAACTGTCGACAAAGTGGTCTCCGCTTACAATACCGCTCTCTCCTCTGCTTTGGACACCCTCGCACCATCCATCTCCCGTCCCACAAAACGCACCAATCCCCAGCCCTGGCTGATTCCTTGCATCTGTTACCTTCGCTCCTGCACCCGATCCGCTGAGCGCCTCTGGAGGAAATCTCGTACCCTTTTAGACTTCCTCCACTACAAATTCATGCTATCCTCCCTCCACTCCTCCCTATTCCGTGCAAAACAGGACTATTATACCCAATTGACCAATTCTCTCAGCTCCAACCCTCGTCGTCTCTTCACCACCCTTAACTCCCTCCTAAAAGTACCCCCCGCTCCTACTCCCCCTTCTCTCTCTCCTCAATCACTGGCCGACTATTTCCGCGACAAAGTGCAAAAGATCAACCTTGAGTTCACGACCAAGCCACCACCTCCTCTTCACCCTTTAACCCTCTCCCTCAACCAACCTACCCAGGTCTCTTTCTCCTCTTTTCCTGAGATCACCGAGGATGAAACTTCCCGCCTTCTTTCCTCCTCGAAATGCACCACCTGTTCCTCTGATCCCATCCCCACCAACCTACTCAACACCATCTCCCATACTGTCACCCCCGCCATCTGTCGCATCCTCAACCTCTCTCTCTCCACTGCAACTGTCCCTGACACCTTCAAGCACGCCGTTGTCACACCTCTCCTCAAAAACCCTTCACTTGACCCTACCTGCCCCTCCAACTACCACCCCATCTCTCTTTTACCCTTCCTTTCCAAAATACTTGAGCGCGCCGTTCACAGCCGCTGCCTTGATTTTCTCTCCTTTCATGCCATCCTCGATCCACTTCAATCCGATTTTCGCCCTCTGCACTCGACTGAAACGGCACTCTCTAAAGTTTGCAATGGCCTGCTCCTGGCCAAATCCAGAGGTCACTACTCCATCCTCATCCTCCTCGATCTTTCCGCCGCGATTGACACTGTCAATCATGATTTACTTCTTGCCACGCTGTCCTCTTTTGGGTTCCAAGGCCCTGTCCTCTCCTGGTTCTCCTCTTATCTCTCCCACTGCACCTTCAGGGTACACTCCCATGGATCTTCCTCCACTCCCATCCCACTATCTATTGGAGTTCCCCAGGGATCTGTCCTTGGACCCCTTCTCTTCTCAATCTACACCTCTTCCCTGGGCTCGCTGATCTCGTCTCATGGTTTTCAGTATCATCTTTATGCTGATGACACCCAGCTATACCTCTCCACACCTGACTTCACCGCGGAGACCCAGGCCAAGGTATCGGCCTGTTTATCCGACATTGCGGCATGGATGTCCAACCGACACCTGAAGCTGAACATGTCCAAGACCGAGCTCCTCGTCTTTCCTCCTAAACCCACTTCTCCTCTTCCTCCACTCTCTATCTCTGTTGATAACACCCTCATCCTCCCCGTCCCATCTGCCTGCAACCTCGGAGTCATCTTCGACTCCTCCCTCTCCTTCTCTGCGCATATCCAACAGACTGCCAAGACCTGTCGCTTCTTCCTGTTCAACATCAGCAAAATTCGCCCTTTCCTCTTTGAGCATACCACCAGAACTCTCGTCCACGCTCTCATTACCTCTCGCCTTGATTACTGCAACTTACTCCTCACCGGCCTCCCACTCGGCCATCTATCCCCCCTTCAATCCGTTCATAACGCTGCTGCACGTCTTATATTCCGCCAAAACCGATATACTCATATCACCCCTCTCCTCAAATCACTTCATTGGCTTCCGATCAGATATCGCATACAATTCAAGCTCCTCCTCCTTACCTACAAATGCACTCAGTCTGCGGCTCCTCACTACCTCTCCACCCTCATCTCCCCCTATGTTCCCGCCCGTAACCTCCGCTCACAGGACAAAGCCCTTCTCTCAGTACCCTTCTCCACCACTGCCAACTCCAGGCTCCGCTCATTCTGCCTTGCCTCACCCTATGCCTGGAACAATCTTCCTTTACCCATATGCCATTCCCCCTCCCTACCCATCTTCAAATCTCTGCTTAAAACTCACCTCTTCAATGCTGCCTTCGGCGCCTAACCGCTCGAGAAATATAAAATGTCCCAATCTATCCACCCTATCAGATTAACTGTTCACTCATCCTCTAGATTGTTCACTTGTCTTTAGATTGTTCTCTTGTCTTTTAGATTGTAAGCTCTTTGAGCAGGGACTGTCCTTCTATGTTTAAATTGTACAGCGCTGCGTAACCCTAGTAGCGCTTTAGAAATGTTAATTAGTAGTAGTAGTAGTAATGGCACTTTCACATGTAAGTTTTCTGTACATTTAAGGATGCAAGAAACTTGGAAATATGTTTGCCTAGATTATGGACTCATGGGCAAATGCATTTCAACTAAAACTCAATAAAGAAAAAGCACATTGTCTCATCCTCTCATCCCAACACAGCGGGGTCAACCCCACAAGCATCAACACCCTTCCTATCTCAGACAGCCTGAAAATCCTTGGCGTCACAATGGACCACAACTTAACACTAGAGAGCCAAGTGGCATCCACAACAAAGAAAATGTTCCACTCAATGTCGAAACTCAAACGCGTGAAACAATTCTTCCTGAGGGAATCATTTCGAAACCTGATACAATCAATGGTACTAAGCCACGTAGATTACTGCAATGGAATTTATGCTGGATGTAAAGAACAAACCTTAAAGAAACTTCAGACCGCTCAAAACACGGCAGCTAGACTTATATTTGGAAAAATGTGATTTGAAAGCGCAAAACCCCTCCGTGAAAAACTACACTGGCTCCTAATCAAAGAACGCATCACCTTCAAAATCTGCACCCTGGTTCACAAAATCATCTACAGTGAAGCCCCGAGATACATGACAGACTTGATCGACTTACCAATTAGAAACACATCCAAATCAACACGAACTTATCTATATCTGCACTACCCAAGCTGCAAAGGACTTAAATACAAATCAACTTATGCATCCAGTTTTTCCTACATAAGCACACAACTGTGGAACACATTACCGAAAGCCTTGAAAACGACATACGACCACCAAACCTCCAGAAATCACTAAAAACTAACCTGTTTAAAAAGGCATACCCGACCAATCCAACTTAAATGCCTGATCTCTGCAACACAACCAAACTAAAGCATGTAATGGACAAAACACAACTCTTCCGTTCTACGATTCCCTAATGTGGCTGTACCGCATGAACTTTATCTTACCACAACATCACTTTGTATTTGTTCACACCAGAGTTTGCAAACGTCTCTCCGGTACTATGTAAGCCACATTGAGCCTACAAGTAGGTGGGAAAATGTGGGATACAAATGTAACAAATAAATAAATAAACAGAACTGCCCTTCTTGTGTTACACGTTTTGGTCTTCATTTAAGCATAGTAAAAAGTTTGCAAAAATAAAGAGCACAGATTAACATGGCAGTGCTAATGTTACAGGATAATGAAGAGTTAACCCATTTTATATCAATATATAAAATTGATGGAGTTATAGAAACAGCTTTCTGGAAGGCAGTTTTTTCAACTAGTGGGCGTTTTGTTTCCCCAAGCACTTTATAGCAAACTCAAAATTAGTATTAAACCAATTACAGAGAAGATGAATTAAGCTTACTTTTTAAAATTGCTTTATGTAGGCAGTTATGTATCTCTATTGGAAATGAGTATGTTTTCTCAGGTGGTAACTATTTGCTCTACTTTTACTGACCTCTGCCAGCTAGAACACAGCTGTTTAATTCATAGACTGGAAGTAGTATTTCTTTGATGAAACTTTCCTAGCATAAAATGAAGATTTCAGTCTTTGGGACAGATAAATAACTGACTTTTTCTTTTCCAAATTTAGAACCTGATTTCCTGATTTTAAACCTTGGCACGATTCCTTGATTTGAGTAGCTATAAAACCATTTGCTCTATAATTTTAGTAGTGATGTTGATGTACTAATACTCAACAAAATTCATCCAGTAAATCATGAGGACACCAGGTACCAGTGATACAACAAAATGTTCCATATCTATTTATGCTTAGCTGGATTATCACCTGATCCTAAAATTGGCTGGTTGTTATTCCACTTTACTTTCTATTAAGATAGGTCAGCTTTCACTATCAGGCAGTTATTCTGTTTGTAGAAGCACATTCTCAGTGAAGATGGATACAATAGCTTGAAACTTCAGAATATTCTCTTAATCACATAGGTCCATAGACATCAACATTTCAAAATAATTGGGAATGCCAAACACAACACAAATTACCTCTCCTTAGCCAAAGTGAAGAAGCTGTTCAATATTGGGGGTACTGGCTTGGGTGGAGGATATGGGTGAATTATAGCTCTACCCCTGGTCCCTATCCCTATCATCGAGCCCCATTAAAGCTCGTTTCTGCTTATTCCAGCCCTTCACAGCAGCATTCCCTCTTCCAGGCAGTGGGGGTATAGCCAGCCCTCGATTTGGAGGGAGCTCAGAAGTGGACCGGTGTGGGGGGGGGGGGGGGGCAACATATTCCCTCTCCATGTCTATGCTTTGTCCCGAAATACCCATGATCCTCCATTTCCATGCCCCCTTTGCCAGGACATGTGTAAAATATAGGTGTGGATCACATGCCTAAATTTACGCTCATACATACTAATTGATTTTAATCAGTGCCAATAATTACTTGTTAAGCCAATTCTTTGTGCTAACTGACTTGTTATTCAATTAAATTTCACACATAAATTAGGTGCATGTGCAAATTTTGGTGACTTTTGTAGATTCGGGGGTTAACGCTCAAAATTGTGCATGGAGGTTATAGAAGAGTGCCAGTTACATGCATAACTTAATTGGCACTAACAACCAATAATCTCCGATAACTGGAGTTAATTTGTGCTATTGGCCCTCATTTGCAGTTACGTGCATAACTGCATTTAGGGGAAGTTATCAATGTGGGCTACTGTTAAGTCGGGTTATTTTACTACAATTCAAGTTATTTAGCACAAGGTCTCATTGCATAAAATGAGACCCTGTGCTAAAATAGCCTGATTTGTGGCAAAGTAACCCAACTTAACAGTAGCTCACATTGATAACTTCCCCCCCTTAGTCGCTATTCTAGAAACAGCATGGAAAATCTATAGTGCATAACTGCAAGGTGTTGTGGATTAGGAGAGGCATGAGTGGGTCAAGGGTGTGCCCAGCACTTACATGCTAAGATTCTACAATGTTGACAGTTATGCATGCAACTGCAACAGAGAAATATCCAGTGTACCTGAATGTAACTCACCTTGAGCTACTACTGAAAAAGGTGTGAGCAAAATATAAATATTAAAATATATATATAAATATAAAAATATTTAAAAATCTAGACGTGGATATTTACACCGGCTGTTGACACGGAGTAAGCAGCCATGTTTAAATGTGCTAGTATTCGATAGAATGCATGCATAGTGCACAAACCCCACCCCTTCCGTACATCTCATCACCCTAAAGAACACTTCCACCTCCTCAAAGCTCACCACTTCCTTCCCCTCACCCCTTCACCTCACAAGACCTTCCTGGGGTCATCATTGGTGATACAGTAGAATCCAGGCAGGAGTGCCCCCCCCCCCCCCCTCTGCTCCTACTCTGGCCTAGGCCAGGATCCAAAATGACCCCTATCAGTAGTGTCATGGTACTACCACTAGGGGATTCTTCCATATAAGGAGATATATGTCTAAGTGCCTGTCCCCCCCCCCCCCCCCCAATACTTTAGACAACTGTGCTCCTGTTCAAAAAAAACTAAATAAAGTTCTAAACTGAATCAGTCTATCAGTGGTAGCTAAGTTTAGGCAATGACTGTCTGACCTACTTCTGTGCATGAGAAACCACAGGTGGTTCTTTTAGATCCATTGAACTCAAAGGAGATACAGAAGGCTGCTGAAGCAACCTAGCATATACTCAGGGCTATTGTGGAGTGCCAGAACTCTTACAGTAAATGACAAAAGCATTGCATACTTTATATAGAGAAAAAAGAAAAATATGGAGAGGATATTTTGCTGTTATTAAGTTTTCATTGAATAATGTCACTATCATTTTCCATAACTGTCCAAGAAATATATTTCTTGTTCAGCCCTTGAATCTGAATCCCATTATGATGATTCTTGACAACCTATTTTGTAAATATATTCTTCCATACACTCATGAACTGTTAATTTGCATTTCCTAGGTTAAATCTGCATTTTTTGCTAGTTTGAATTCTGTCAAATTCCACTCCTGTCACCAGCTGGTTGCTGAAAACCTGGATGTCAGGATCCCACTATCTCTTTCATTCTTTAGTTTATATTAAACAGATGCTAACCTCTATGGAGGAGGAGGTCAAGCTTTGTTTTCTCAGCTGGTATGATCCAGCAAAAGACAGAAGTTACATCAAAGTCTAAAATTAGATGCAGTTTTGCCACATACTTTTTATTCAAAATGTAAGGGTAATTTTATAAGGAGAACCTAGTTTAAGACAGCAAGTAGGCACCTACTTACAGTAGGTGCTATTTTTTAAAGACCAGTAGGCACCTATGGTGGTTATTTTAGATTCTCTATTCTTGTTTTTGGACATCTGAAAATGGCAAAATACCAATTTTACAAAGACAGGATATGGACGTCTAACACAGCAGTCAGTCCATATGGAAAGGGGGCATGGTCTGAGCCAGGGATGTAGCCAGACCTCGGCAGGAGGGGGGTCCAGAGCCCAAAGTGGAGAGCAAATTTTAGCCAGCCTCCCCCACCTCTTCTGACAACCCTGCCACCGACCCACATGCCCCCCCCCCCCCACTGGCGCCGCAAGGTACCTTTGCTTTTGGGGGTCCCCAACCCCTGCCAGCTGAAGCGTTTCTCTGTCCTGTGCTGGTCTCGCACTTGCTTCCTCTCCTGTTTTCAGCATGCTGTGCACTGCACGCTTGTTTTAATGAAGCTGAGCATGCTCAGTTTCATTAAAGCGAGAGCATGCACCGCGCGACTGGAAACAGGAGAGCAGGCAAGTGCCAGACCGGCGCTAGACAGATAAACATTTCAGCTGGTGGGGGTTGGGGTCAGGGACCTCTGCCAGTCAAACTGGGGTCCCCAGAGCCAATTTGGGGGGCCCAGGCCCCCGTGGCCCCCCATAGCTACGCCACTGGTCTGAGCACCTTCTGAGTGGGACTAGGGAGGACCCAAAATATGGACGTCCAACTCTGATCACAGAAGGGGAAGGGATGTCCATGTCTAAAAAGATGACCCTTTTTATTTAGACCTGGTACTTGTCACATCCAGGCTACTAAAAGGTGCTCTGATCGAGCAGCTGATCCCTGGAGGGATTTTTAAAGCATGATACCTCCTTAACACCCCAGTGAATGTGAAACCAGTAAGGGATACCAGGATGTGTGACAGCTTCAGGCATTGTGGACATTCTGAACAGAACAGCATATAGATCTGAGCAGTACCCTAATGGTTAGTGTAGTGGACTGGGAACCAAGAGACTATGGATCCCCATTGACACGTTACCAGTTTAGTGCTGTGCTTACAAGAGGTTTGGCCCACATGGGCTGTGATCCTGCAACTTATGATACTCATTCCTTCAGGATTGGGGCAGCCTCCTTTACAGCCCAATGTGTGTGTGTGTGGGGGGGGGGGGGGGGGGGGGGTCACCTGAGAGTATATGTAGGCTGCAACTTCACTAAGTATAAGAACATAAAAATAGTCATGCTGGGCAGACCAATGGTCCATTTAGCCCAGTACAGTGGCCAATCCAGGTCACAAGTACCTGGCAGAAACCCAAATAGCAGCAACATTCCATGCTACCAATCCCAGGGTAAACAGTGGCTTCCCCCATGTTTATCTCAATAACAAACTATGTACCTTTCCTCCAGGAACTTGTCCAAACCTTTTTTTAAACCCAGTAAAATGGGTATGTGCACTTGGGGGGAGGGGCAGTCTTATGTATGAGTCATGCTTTTTTCGTACTAATATCTCTTTGTTTTGTGCTACTTTCTCTTTCAGAGTTGTTGTCCCCTGACATCTGTGTTCAGCTGTGTGGACACTTGCACATCTTTTGGACACAGAAGCATACAATGGAATTTCATTGGCAAACGAATCTAGAACTAGCAGAGCACGGTATCCAGATTCATTGGCTAAGTCTCGGCGGCATGTGGTGGGAACAACTCCTCCCCTTTCTTGGGCAAGCTAAATATTTTTCCTCTCCTGTTCTCATCCTGATTCATTTGGAGGGTAATGACCTTTGTAGGGAGAAGGGGATTGATTTCATCCATCAGATGAAGAGGAATTTTTCCTAGCTGCATGGAAGGGGGATAGAAAAATTGCGCTACTGAGAGACTTAGGAACCAGACTAATTCAGAACTGTCATGATTTGTAGTAGGTTTAGGTGGGTGGATTCTCCCGGGCTTTAATGCCCGGATGGATTCATTCATCCAACATTGATCTGGATATTTTCTTGATTACCATACAAGATCTTTTAAAGCCTTGCTTTTGTAGGTGAGAGGCCACAGCTTCTCTGATGAAGGAGTGGTGACAAGCAAAGAACTGTCACTGCTTGTGGTGGACATGGGTTTAGTTGGGGCCTAGATGCAGCTGGGGAAACGATGTAGATATTAAAAGAATATGTAACAATTATGTAGATTGCTCATGGGCAACACAACCATAAGTGGAAGCAAGACCTAGCATCACTGTAGGTTCTGCTAGAGGGCTGGTGTTGTTGAATAATATCCCCTCGATATTCAGTGCTATTTAACTGGCCAGGAGCCGTTCCTGGCCAGTTAATATTCAGTATGAGATAGCTCCAAATCTCTGCTTAATATTCATGCTTGGCGCATAGGAGGAGATTCTATATATGGCAGTTTTAAAAAAAACTTGCGCTGAAATCAGTGCTGACTAAGCATATTCTATAATTCTAGAATACAATTAGTTGATATCTCAGTACCTAAATCTATGCGCATCTGTTTACACCAATGAAAACGTGGCGTAAATCCCAGCACGTAGATTTACACACATTGGGAAATATATTCTATAACTATGCATGTAAATTTTGGAATCCTCATGAAACACCCATAATCACACCCCTTTTTACCTGCACGCATTAGAAGTTTGGCGCATTTTGTTACAGAATATGCTTAGCGAGTTGTGTGCATAAATTTAATTAATGACAATTAGTGCTCATTATTGCTTAAGTGCTATTATCAGCACTCATTAGCTTGTTAAGTCAATTAAGTTGTGCACATTGTTATAGAATCTGTGCCGATTTCGATGTGGATCTCTAAGTGCACTATATAGAATCTGGGCCAAATCGGGCTGCGCAAATAGTAGGCCTATCTTTGGTCACTATAAACTTAACCAGCCAATGCTGAATATTGACTTTGCCATTTATGTTTATGGCAGCCAATAATAAACCAGATGGCCCGGCACTGAATATTCGGCCTCACCACTGAACGCCTTTAGTCTTTAATAGCATCTTGGTACAAGAGTCTTTATAGAATTTGGCACTCTGGGCAGGGCATCGGCACACCTCACTGGAGATGCCAAGTTATTGAATTGCCCCCCAATGAACCTTCTGGGCTCCCTCACTCTATTCCAAACATTCAGCATTAGACATGGCCACTCTAGACACCTCCATTTGGATCTCATTACTGTGTATTCGTGAAGACACATGTATGTTATTAAGTAAAGGACACAGACAACAGGCAGACCTGGAAAAGAGTCAGTCTGGAATTATGGACATTTTGGAGAATGGGGCAAAGTCTGAATATATCAAATGTTGATCTGTTGAACCCAAGCTACAGACATTCAGGGGACCTTTTACTAACCAACAGCAAAAAGTGGCCTGCGGAAGTGTGAGCACATCTTTTGGGTACGTGCCGGGCCAGTTTTTACCGCATCATGGAAAAAGGGCCTTGTTAAGGGGCCAAAAAATGGACGTGCGGCAAAATAAAAACCAGCGTGCGTCCATATTAAGCCTGAGACCTTACTGCCATTCATTGACTTAGCGGTACATAAGTACATAAGTAATGCCACACTGGGAAAAGAGCAAGGGTCCATTGAGCCCAGCATCCTGTCCACGACAGCGGCACCTAGCAAGCTTCCCAAACGTACAAACATTCTATACATGTTATTCATGGAATTGTGGATTTTTCCCAAGTCCATTTAGTAGTGGTTTATGGACTTGTCCTTTAGGAAACCGTCAACCCCTTTTTAAACTCTGCTAAGATCTCACATGCTACCTGGGCAGAAGGTAGGCAGCGAGTGCCCACTGCTGTTTGCTGCTGGGTAAGCACCACACGGTAGAAATTAGAAAATATTTTCTACTGCATGTTTTTGGCATGCACCAAATTCAGAATTACTGTCCGGGGCACACAGCAGCCGGGTGGTAATGCCGATTTGGCACGTGCTGGACATTTGTAGGCCCTTATGCGACTTTGTAAAAGGGCCACTCAGTGCAGTTGGTTGTAACCTACCACTTTTCCAAGAGAATTTCCTGATAATGAAGGGAAAAGGCAGAGAAATCAAAGCAAGCTGAAATCAGCTACTTTCATGCTTGACCTTGACTGTTTCACATACCCCTGGAAATCATATATCAAGGCTGAGATTGCATTATTGTTGTTCTCTGACATTTAATTATGTTAACTGGCATCTTCTTGATTCATATCCAAGAGCACACCATATCCAGCTGAAGCAGAACTTACATTTTTCAATGTAGTAGCAAAGTCAGTGTTTAATAGTATTCACAAATGATATTTCTCAGGGGACTGCATATGTAGTCATGCATCCGTGTGAGTTTATGCAGCTCTCACATTTTAGTATCCAACCAGAATATCAGAAATTTCTAGATAATACTAAAATATGGCAGACCTTTTCTGAGAATAGCTATGGGTTTGGAAAGATTTTGTTAACAAAATTAGAGAAGAATTTTGCAAAAATAAATAAAAAATCATGTTTCTCTTGAGTTGCAGCCTAAATGCTTCTTTACTGTTTGTACATGGAGAACTGCAGATACATGCATATAACAGCAGCATTTTCATAGCATGCTTTCTGCTTATGAAATCAGATTTTACATATTAGCGAATTTTGTGAAAACTTTCTATTTGTTGCTGCTATTCCAAACAAATCCCTCAGCTTGGGTTAACCTGACCAATCCCGAGTCTGTTGGAACTAGTGATATCAGCATTTGGTGTGCTCAAAAGGCATCATTAAAATATATTCCAACCCTGTATTGTGGAACTCATTAAAGTGCATTTGACTCAATATCATAAAATAGATGCAATAATGTGGAGGAAAACACCTGAAAGCAACCTGGAGTGCTCAATGATAATATCACAGAATTCTTAGTACTAACCAGAATAGTTGCCAAAAACCTCCCACTGTATGAATATTTTAAATTTTTAATCCAATTGTTATATTTTATTCCTTATATGTGTTTCTTTAATTCTTTCTTTCTTTAAAATCTAATTCTCAGTATGCATCTTGCACCACATGTCCTTTGACTTTTGTATCAAAGCCCACTACGGATAGTATAAGGCACTTATCTCAAAGGTTTTCCAGCTTTCACCACCTCCTGACGTGGACCTGTTTCGCCCACCGGCTTTCCAAAATCATCTGTGGAAATATTAACAACAGTGACCATCTGCATCAAGGGATTCAAAAGTCATCTGTGGAGATAATAACAACAATGACAGTCTGCATCAAGAGATTCAAAAGTCACTACTCCACGGCTCTAGCTCTCCCAAAACTTACACATCTTCACAAATAATCATGCATATTTTAAATAAGACACCAATGTTAGAATCAAAACTACAGGGTTATCGTCCTCCTATGGAAACTCAGAAGGAACAAAGTTTTTCTTTTCACAAAATTCATTATGAATCACTTACATTCCTGAGCAGTCTCATCATCAGTCTAAAAAACCTCCACTTTTTATTTTTATATCTAAAATCTTCACTTTTCAAGTTTCCAGATCCAACTATAGTCATCGTATCACTAGTTTCACATGACTCACAACTAAGGTAGCTTAACTGGACTTGTCAGCTCTACAGAGTGCCTGTTTCGCTATCGCTTCATTGGAAGCCTTGCAGTGTTGCCTCATTTAAGGCTCGAACAGAAACAATATAATGTTTTCTAGTCAGTTGTTTAAGTCTACAGTCTTATGAGCGTACAAGCAGGAAAGCAGTGAGAAGTAGTAGCTGAGCATAACATAAAGAACACAAATTCTATTTTTATGCATTGTGCTTCATATTAAGGGCTGATTCACTGATCCACATGAAGGGGTGCATTTACTAAAATGCAGTAAATTTTGCTTTTACCACATTTTTTGGGGGGTAGGGTATTGAGCACTTCCCAAACAACAGAAATATAAGATCCAGAACAAAGATTCAAAGAAGCAAAAAACACAAATAAACCTGGTAAGAAGTGTGCACAAAGATATGTGCATTTATGTCCCTCCCTTTTACCTCCCACACCGCATCCCTTCCACACCTAACCTCAAGTAAATCATAGTTCACAAGTTGTATTTTTAAAGCTTTGTCACTTACACTGTACCCATCATTTCTTTCATATTCACCACTTTGCTACTCTGGTGCAAGCTACTGTATTATCTCATTTTGACTACTGTAATGTCATATTTATATTACTACTAAACTCAGTTCAAAATTACAAATCTTGCAAAATACTGCAGCCAAACTGATATTGAGACTTAAAAGATCAGTTAGTATCTCCTCAGCCCTTGCTTCTCTTCATTGGCTCCCATTTCAAGCTCGTATTCTGTTTAAACTGTCCTCTATAATATTCAAAATGTTTGATGGTTTTGTTCCTACTTATATTCTTGACTTTTTTCATTTCCTACAGTTAACAGTTTTGTTAGAACAAGGGACCCACTTTGCTTGTTTCTGCCTTCTTTTTTAGGAGTCAGATACAAATGTTATCTTGAGGCTTCTTTCATTTATCAAGCTCCTCATTTTTGGTCATCTCTTCCATTTGAATTACGATTTTTGAATTCTTATTCTTTTTGTAAAAACTTGAAAAATGTACTTGTTTTGGGGTTAGTTTTTATTGGGATTAATAAATTATGATATTATTATTTAATATGTTTTTATTATTTATTTTTATGTGTATTTTTATAGTGGAATGATAAGCCCCTGATGCAGCCTCTGGGAGGCAAAACGTGGCCGTGTTGGGCAACTGATTTTAATAAAGAGTGTATTTCTACTTTCACTCTGGTCTGCATTGTTCTCCTATGGATTATCTACATGTAGATCACAGCCTCTATTGTTCCATATAATTTCTACAAATGTGCCTTGTTTGTAGAGACATACAATTGCATAGAAATTTTGTATTGCATCTCCCAATATGACATAGAGGCATATTTTCAAAGCACTTTGGGAGGCTAAGTTCCATAGGTTTCTATGGAACTTTGGGAGGCTAAGTGCTTTGAAAATGAGCTTGATATTGTCCGTAGGACAGCAGAGTCCTCTAAGTCCTGCAGGAACAATCCTTCTTCCAATGCTACTCCGAGGTTTGCAGTCCAAGCCTGGAATAGGTTTATATAATCTATAAGTGCTCTATGTTCCTGAAGGTGCTTGTGATGACTTTTCGGAGGCACTTTCATTTGTGAGCCCTAAGTGTAGGCTGTAGAAAGTGTTTCATGGATATCCATATGTAAAGGATCAGGGTCCAGTTCAGCCATAAAATGCAAGCATCTCCCTGCGGAATAGAATAAATTCTTCATGCATGAACTAAAAGGACTTCACCTTGCTCTCCTCAGTAAGCACATGGGACAAGTATTTAATAGCTTTAGCTTCTCAGATAAGGAGCCATGGCGAATCGACACCTGGGAGAAATGTGCCATTATTCCTAATAGGCAAAAGAGGAGTCAGTTGTGCAATGAGATGATGGAATTTGCAGACCCACCTCCAAACCAGTTGTCTTTGGCATTAGAAGGGTGTTGTGGTGATATTGCATGAATATAAGCACTAGAATGTTCTTTACACAATAGAGCAAATTCAAGGAAGGTACAAGTAATGCCAGTCGTTCTCTAAACCAATCATTTATATTCCACATTCCACAGCTGATTGTCATATGCCTCAGGTTTCAAAGACCCAGGCCTCCCTTATCCCTAGGAGACGCAATAGTTTTCAAAGAGAGGTGGGCTCTTTTCCCTTGCCACAATTAAGTTTGTATTTGCCTAAATAGACATTTTTCATTCATAACTTTCAAGTACAGTGGCAACATTTGAAAAAAATGCAACTGACTGGGTACAATTAGCATATGTGGAGGGGCATTTTCAATATGACGTTCAAATGGCAAAATAAACAGCTATGGAAAAGATCTAAAAATGCAAATCCGTAATGGAAGAAAGAACGAAAGGTTTTCTGATATTCAAAAATACAGAAAAAAAACATTTGGAAAGCGGATGCACCGCAAATGTCATAGATGTCTGGAGATAAACGTTTCTGCCAATCGAAAATACACTATGCAAAAGGTGCAAGAAAATGTCCGCAGCAATGGCAGGACATTCCCTCCATATGCAATGGCAGGACATTCCCCCTGCACATAGAGGAACATTCTTCATTGTGTACAGTCATGTCTCTGTGAAGGGAGTCAAATTTTGCAGTGCCAGAGACAGAGACCCTAGTCCTCCTGTGCCTAAGGCACAAGAGAGAAAATTTTAAGCAGCACCACCACCTGCCCCCCACAATGTCTCCATGAGGGTATGGAGGTCCACCAGAGACACAGTGTGAAGCACAATAGAATTCGGTGCATCCACAGATGTAACCCACTAAGCCCAGTAACACTACTGTGCAGTCCTCTACCTACTGCACCCAGTAAGACCAAGCAGTAGCACCCAGAACTCACTCTCCCAACACCAGCAAACAGTTCTCCTACAAACAGCAACAACATACAGCACAGTTTCATCCAGCACCAGCACACAGTCCTCACACAAACAGTAACAACACAAACACCATGACAAACTGGGTGTAGACAAACAGAGGAACAATGAGAGACAGAAGAAAAGCAGGTAGAGGGTTTGAATGGGAGGTGTGGGAGTTTGGGGACAGTGAGGGTTTGGTGGGGGAAGAGAGCAAGGTCCAGAGCAAGGGACAGGTGGAACTGGGGGTCTGGCAGGTGTGGGCAAGGACTTGAGGAGGTGAGACACAGAGGAGGCAAGGCAGAAAATATGAGGGTCCAAAGGTTCAGACAGGGATAAAGAAACAAAGGTTACAGACTACTCAGCAACTCGCACTCTTTTTAACAAACATTTCCACCTCTTCGCTCTCCAACACAGCAAAATGTTGAACTAATTGCTTTTAAGGCAGGTCTACTTCACAACGGTTTTCTTTCCGGCACAAAAAATAAATCACATAAGACTGCCCATCTCACATCCATGACATGCCCCCGAAACACTCACTCTCAAAATGTTTTTCTTTTGGCGAATATCAGACTTACTTGTTTTGTTGTTGTTGGATTATATGGTTTAAACATTTTCATCTTAGAAACACATCCATCTGCCCCTTGTGCCATTTTTTTGCACATTCTTTTCTTTTGAAAATGAGCCCCTAAATATGCTGTGATTAAAACATTCATTATATTCAATAAAATAAAACATAAAAGTGTTCACAAATTCCATAATTAGAGTCAGAAAGTATAAATGATAGCATGAAGGCTAGAAAAAAGACTGTTATTGGGCTACATTAATGTTCTCTGTAAGTTTCTTGGCAAAGCTTTAATGAATAGAACTGATAAGGGGACGCAATATAGTAGAATGAAAGAATGTATCACCCACACTCTGTTCAAGGCAATTATAAGAAATTATTATGCAACACATCATTGTTTACTATATGAAAATAATATAGCTTCTGAATATAATCACTGTTTATTTTGACCATAAGCAGAAAAGAGATAATTCACTCGCGTGTCATTTAAATAGAGTCAACCAGTACACAGTGAAATATTACTGCTATTTTCTTGTTATTTACACAACTATTCCTGGAAAATATAGGCTTATTTGAATGTATTATTTACACAAGCGTGTTATGAATATTCGTCATCGTCACAAGATTCTCTGAAAACAGAAAACTGGCTGCAGTCTTTGTTGCAGGAATTAGATCCAAAGTGAAGTGAATATTAAAATGCCTACTGAGATAATTACATTAAAAAACAATAGAAAAAAGTTAAGCATAACCATTTATAGATATTATGGTTCTATCTATACTAACTACAATCCTTGCAATTTGCCCAAATTTATTTAGTAGAATTTGATCATAGTTGTTACTTGATCTGTTAACAGGCACCATCTATAAAAGATATTTTCAGCCCAAATAACTACCTGGTGAAACAGAGTCAAACCAATCAATAAACATGGAGAGAAGCCTCTGCTCTTCCATATTTACTTCATATGTAACGTTGAAGACTGCATTTAAATATGCACAATATACTAAAGCATTCCAGCAACTGAAAGATTCATCAGATTAGCGAACAGAGATGAAACATAGTATTTATTCTGAAGCCCCAGTTAGCTCTTCTGTGGTTTCCTCTCATTTGTGGTGTACTTTCTGCTCACCACAATGTGCTCCAATGTTTCCGATTATCCACTAACATAGCAAAAGCTATAATTAAATATGCTTGGATCCCATACCCTGCCCAAGTCTCTCTGGTAAACCAATCGTAGTAAAAAGAAACGCTTGCTCTCTATAGAATTGTGCTTCCTATGTTGGGTTTGAACAACGACTGGTATTCATGGCTTTCTATGAGAAATGCAACATGTTACATAAGTACATAAGTAATGCCACACTGGGAAAAGACCAAAGGTCCATCGAGCCCAGCATCCTGTCCATGACAGCGGCCAATCCAGGCCAAGGGCACCTGGCGAGCTTCCCAAACGTACAAACATTCTATACATGTTATTCCTGGAACTGTGGATTTTTCCCAAGTCCATTTAGTAGTGGTTTATGGACTTGTCCTTTAGGAAACCGTCTAACCCCTTTTTAAACTCTGTTAAGCTAACTGCCTTCACCACGTTCTCCGGCAATGAATTCCAGAGTTTAATTATGCGTTGGGTGAAGAAACGTTTTCTCTGATTTGTTTTAAATTTACTACACTGTAGTTTCATCGCATGCCCCCTAGTCCTAGTATTTTTGGAAAGCGTGAACAGATGCTTCACATCCACCTGTTCCACTCCACTCACTATTTTATATACCTCTATCATGTCTCCCCTTAGCCGTCTCTTCTCCAAGCTGTTCTTGAATAATCGAATACAAAATTATACTGTATCTCCTGAAGGATATTTAATCAGATATATAACATTTTAGTTTGTGTTTCAGAACCTAGAATTCGACTTAAGAGGGAAAGCCAATGAGGTTGATGAAACATTTTAATATGTGTATGCTTATAGGAAACTTAGGGGGTCTTTTACAAAAGCGCTAGCATTTTTAGCATGTGCTAAACACTAGAGACACCCATATCTATGGGTGTCTCTAGCATTTAGCACATGCTTATTTTTAGCGTGCACTAAAAATGCTAGTGTGCCTTTGTAAAAGGACCCCTAAATACATCAACTAACCCCCTCAATCACCATTATGAAGATAATAGGTCCTCAGAAGGTGGTCTACTGCAATATCTCTGTGATTCCTCATTGATCCATCAAATAATCTCTGACTCTGCCCAAGCTCTACCCATGGACCATCCCTGCACTATCTAGTTAAGGGGTTGGAAAGGTCCTCAAGGGCTACAACCCAGTCAGGTTTTCAGGATTTCCTCAATGAATATGCATCTATTACCTCTAATAAGAGTTCAATCTCTCAATATTTTATAGTATTAACTAGTCTTTATTATGCTTTTCTTATAACAATGTTATGAAAATTTACAACAATAGTGCTTCCTACCTCTCCTACCTCAATTCCTAATCACCATATCATTCTTACAGTCATTCATCCTTGCTTGACTGAGCCCTTCTACACCAATGTTTTTGACAACCCATCATGTTACAGAATTTCTTGGTTCATCTTAATTAATTAATACAACTTGCTTATAGACAAATGAATATCTGCTTTAGTCCGTAATTCTTAAGTCCAATGTTTGTATATATACTCGCTATACCCATGTGTTCTTCTTAATTAGATACAACTTATCTGCTGAATGTTTCTGTATTGGTCCTTTTATTGGTACGTTAGGTGCTTCGTTTCGTCGTTACAGCGATTGTCCAATGAAAAAATCTCTTTGTGCGCTGCTTGGGCTATGCTGTTATTATCGTAAGTCTTAGCAATTAGGTAAACTTTTCTTTCCCGCTGTGGTCTCTCAATGGCTCTGTCAAGGCCCTAAGCGTTTCGCTCAAGGTGTCTTCAGGGGCTTCGACTCTTACTGTTTGTTTATACTCTATTCTGTGGCTTCTGCTGAAACAGTCTCCTCCACGGTATGACATCTGCTTTCTTGCTCTCACTCCACATGCGCAGTTAATGTTATCCCTGTGCATGTGGAGTGAAAGCAAGAAAGCAGACACCATTTCCTGCATACCATGGAGGGGACTGTTTTGGCAGAAGCCACAGAATAGAGTATAAACAAACAGTAAGAGAGGTAATAGATCTGAATAAGGTAACCAGCTGAAAAATATTTGCAACTCATAAGGTATTCAATGAATATGCTTGAGATCTATTTACATGCACTGCCTCCACTGTATGCAAATAGATCTCAAAGTCCTGAAAACCCTGCGGCCCTCAAGGACCAAGGTTGCCCACTCCTGATCTAGATAGTGTCAAGATGGTCAGAAGAAATATTGAGCAGCACTGTCCTGTTAGGGATATTCAGTGGCACTATCACCAAAACTTATCTGGAGAGGAGCTCTTTTACCAGCATAAGCACCTTTGAATATTGACCACTGTAAATTATGCTGCTTTCTCCCACACACATATATTTATGTGGTATCAGGCAAGTTCCCACCTGGGCAGTTCCCACCCACCAATTCCCCCTCCTCCCCCAGACAATTGTGACCTAGGACAACTCCCCCCGGTACAATTCCCACTTAAGGGGACAATTCCCACCAAGGACTTTTCTCCCTCCCCCCCCCCCCAGACATTTCCCACCTTCCCTAGCCTTTTTTTTTTACCAACTGTAGCTTCTTTCTTGTATCAAGTCCCATAAGTCCTGGCAGTGCTTTTTTTTTTATGGCGTCTGAAACGAGGAGGTTAGAGCAGAATAGGATGTACACAGAGGACATATAATAAAGGAATAACTTCATAGGTAGAGTAGTAATCTGTTATAAATCGTAATAACTGTGTCATTTTGAGGGGCTGAATTAGGTTGAAACCTAGTTAGGTGGTATGTGAGGGTGGGGCATTGCATCCCCACATGAACTGCAGTTTGTATTCATCTATTTACTTATTTTTGACATTTAAATCCCAAATTAAACATGAATCAGGTTAAAACCTAGTTTAGGGGTGTGGAGGGGCATTGTCCCCCCCCCCCCCCCACATGAGCTGCATGTCTAGAAGGGGAAAGGGATGTGTAAAAGGTAATGTTGTGGGGGGGGGGGGTGAGGGGGTACTGGCCCCCCCAAACGAAGAAAAAAGGAAGGGAGGTTATTTGCCTAGTGTGTTTTGTATTTTTTGGGTTATAGGTGAGAATTGTCATCCCCGGTGTGATGGGAATTGTCCAGATGGGAATTGGTGGGTAGGAACTGACCTAGAACTCATCTATGCACCCACACACAATGATCCCCATAAATACTTAACAAGTAGTAGGGCATACACCAAAATAAGAATTATCAAAATGATCAAATAATGAGGCACAGTGACATAGATATGAGCTACTACAATTCAGGAAACAGTTGATCATGGCAATGACATATAGCTGCATTAGTAAGGATCAAAAGCAGACTAAAATATGAGCTTTCCACTTGAGTTTTAAAATTGTCACCACTAGGGGACAGCCTAGTGCACGTGCCTCAGTCCTAATGATTCCACCAGTGCCAATGACTAACTGAATGGAGTCCCCCTTATTTTAGTGGGAAGGGCTTGCCTGGAGGGAATCACTTCCTGCTATGGTGGAGCTGCCCTGCCTACTAGTTTAAAATCTCATCATGAATCAGCCCACCCTGGATTAAAACAGTTGCCTAGAAAATAAACAAGCCTTCACAAGATTTAAATGAACAACATACCATTTATTCTAGTTCCAAAAACTTTCTTTCCCATAAACAGTACTGCCCCCTTCACCTTCCAGAGAGTAAATATGTTCAACAAAAGTATTTCTTGGCTTCCCCACAATTAAGAAGCTGTTCAGATAACAGAAAGCTAACTGGATCCTAACCTTTGTTACTAAGCTTGTAGAAAGTACATTATAAAACATAAAATGTTCCCTTAAACGAACACATCATCTTTCTGCATTAGTCTTACTGTATTCAAGCTTCTAAGCTGGTCTGTATCAATGCCCCTCTTTACAACCCTACAGCAGTGTCCAAGCAACACTCCCCTTTTCACAACCAAGGCAGTTCCAAACTCCTATCACAATCAAAGCAATTCCAAACTAAAACCCTTTTTAACCCCAACCTAAGGTGTCTCCCTTCCTATGCTCCAAGTACAAACTTACTAGGCTATTTCCAGACTTTCAGAGCTGCCAAGTTACCTATTCAGGAGAGAGACATTTTAGCTGGTCCTGGTTTTAAACTTATATCCCAAACTTTTTCCTAGTCTGTTCACCCAAGCTTCCTCCCCTTTGGGACTATATATCTAAACCAGGGACTAGAAGTCTGTATCCTTCCACTCCCTCTCTGCCTGGTAGTTCCTTCTTATATTACCTGTTTGCCTTGCTGGCTTTGTTTCTAGCCACACCCCCTTTCTTGGAACTGGCAGAGTGATTTATAAGTGTACTTTCCCAACACAGAAATAAAAACAAAAGAAGGGGTAGAGCATAGAAGTTCCAAACCAGTGGTTTATTAAAAACAGTCAAAAAAGGACACCTGCCTCAGGAGTCAATTATAATAACTCAGCCAACAACAGTAAATCACATACACTGGAGCTGAACAATCCAATACAACAGCATCAAAAGAATCAGCTAACAATTGTGCCACCAAGCAGCTTGGCACAATTGTTAGCTGATTCTTTTGACCTGAACGTAACTCACTTTGAGCTAGTATTGAAAAGGCATGAGTTAAATCCAAATCCCCCCTCTTTAACCTGTTTATTTGTGTTTGACAGCTTCAAAGGTAAAGGGGTCATGGATTTTTTTTAACATGCCTTTCTGTGGTACAACCAAAACGGTTTACATTTATTATATGCAGGTACTTCACACTGGATGAAACAAGATGGAAAATTTGAATTCATACCTTGAAACACCTTCACTATCAGCTAGGTGCTATCTAAGATTTTATTTTATTTATTTATTTCTCATTCATAACCTACTTATTAAATAAGGGGCTCATTTTCAAAAGAGAAAAAGTCTCAAAAGCGGCACAAAGCACCAGATGGACATTTTACTTGCCAAAATGTCTAAATCACACGTTTCAAAAAGGCAAAATTAAGGCATTTTTCACCGAGTGTATCCAAATAGCAAGAGGACGTGTTGGAGGCATGGTTTTGGGCGAGCTTACAAGCTGGGTGTTTTTTTTCTGTAA